>NC_089889.1:14062500-14347288 GCF_040182565.1 Anser cygnoides
TGGGAAACTGTATGTGAGACCAAGTAAACTGGCCACTAGGTGTTGCTGATGCTGTGCTATGAAGAATCCATATAACGATTTTTGACTCAGTTTATTGAATGTACATATTTGCTCTATGTAGGCAGTTCGATTTTGAAATGTGTTTTTTTTCCTTGCCCATTAAGGTTAGATTTTGACTTTGTGATCTGTTTTCTCTTTTTTTCTCTCTCCTTAGTTGCATATCGCTGTCCTAGCAGTAAGTAAATGGATGCAAGGCGTTTTTCTTCCCCTACCGTGCTTGACAGAGATTTGGAGTCAAGGTTGTGTCAAACCAGTTTTTTAAGGGGAAGTCAAAATATGTGTGGTTTTTAATAGAGCGGCGACCTTTCTTAAATATGGTAAATATGAACTTCCTAGGCTGCGTGGGAACATTTTCTCAGAATGTCAGAATTCTGACGCTGGGGCCTGACATGAATCCTTAAAGTCCAAGAAGCACTTTTGTGAGCTTCGTATCGTTGCTTCCTGCAAACTCTTGCCTCCATCCTCGGAAGAAGGAAGCTGCTGTGTCTCCTCCATTTCCCTCTACATAGGAGTCCTCTTTATTAACCTGATACCAATGAAACCACACACTAGCAGCTATGCTGGGAGTCTTTTGCCCTGGTCCTTCGCAAAGCAGCAGTAGCTATTTTATGCGCCTATTCTGTGCATAATTTGAGCATTTACATCTCAGGTATCAATAGTTACCTGTGAGGGTTGGAATGGGAATTAGCCTCATTCCTCCCCAGTTACACAGATGAGTGTCTTCTACCTGTCTTTGAAGTGGTAAGTATTGACTGCTGATAGAGGAAGGCTGTTTCTCAGCCATTCCTTTCTCTGATCCCATGTTACAGATAGTACAATCTCTGCTGTAATTTGAAAATATCATTGTTTATAGTCACTTTTCACTGGTTCATCTTATCCAAGGGGAGAATGCGCTCACTGTGCTTTTTTACAACAGATTTACACCAATCCCAAGGAACCGGAGGTAAGAAAGAGTCTTAATTAATCTTTGAGGCAACCGAAGGCATGGGTGAGTAGATTTTTATTCAGAATGGACTTTTGGCTTACGTTCTACCCTGACATAGCTGCCTGGTGACCTGGTTTCTCTTCTTCTGCTTTCACTCAAGAATGACAGCTCAGTGAGCTGGATTGTGATCAAACACTCCTACCGGGCACTAGGCTGTGGGCCCATCTAGGGCCTCAGGCAGGGATGTTAACAGGCAACTAATGGGCATGTTCCTGATTTTGTTTTTCTTCCCAGAGGGAAGAAATGGGAAGTTCAAAATCATTCTTTTATTCTATTATCATCTTTTTAACAGCAGTGTTGAAAAGGGAGCTGGTTTTTCATGCAGAGAAGTTTAGGATAGAAGTTATGAATTGCTCGAGACCTGGGGTGTATGTGTTACATACTGTGTGTCGTTATCCTTTCTGTGTTCTCTGGTGCGTTGCCATGTCTGCTAGTTTGTCTACATCTAGCCTGCAGTGACAGGCTCGGTAGTGCAATATATAAGTGAGGTTCTGCATCCATTCTGTCTCCACAGAGTAGCTACAGGGAATGGCTGCTGAACACTCTTACCTAATTACAGTTCTGCTGCATTGCCCCACAGCATCTGGGGAGGAAGCAAGGATTAGCCATAACCAAGGCTAAAGGCTGGGATTTGTAAGGAAGGCTCAGAGTTAAGAGTTCAACTCAGCTCCTCCCAATCAACCTTACTGCCTTTGAAACAAAGTGAACCATAGGCATGGGATTGGATGACAGTAGATCCTTTTCCTTGTGTTGAAGTAGTTTGTTCTTCCTAGTATTCTTATCTAAAACTGTAGCAAATCTTCTTAAATGGAAAATCATCTAGATTTTTTTTTTACCTCCCTCACAAAATTCTGAGACCGCTGAAGTTCAGCAATTTCTGAACTTTGTCTATGTGATACTGTTTCTATGTAGTAGTAGGAACAGCCCTTCAGGTCCTTGCCTGTGTACAGAACTCTGGGCCAGATTTCCTCGTGGCACTGCATCACTGTGGAAGCCTCACATCTTTCCTTTTAGTAAGGGAGGACATCAGCACATTGTGGCAGTTGGCTGGCCTTGATGCCTCAGAGGTTTAGGCTGGGGAGTCAGGCCCACAGAGGAAGTGGAAGGAGGAGGCAGGAAGTTTGCAGCTTTTTGTGATTCTTTCAGTGCTAGGTAAGTTATGGTCGTTAAGAAAACTTGCCAGTGCAAGCGATAATGGAGTTAAAGCTGTAATCATGTCATTAAATTAGTGCTGTGTTCTGACATAAAGTTGTTAAGTTCAGTACACATCTTTACACTTGTTATTGAAAGAGACCTGTTTCTTCTTTTCATGCTCTTGGTAAATCTCTAGACAGTGACTGAACTGTATCAATTCAAATTCAAGTACAAAAAGGAGGCGCCCCAGATGGACATCATCAGGTAATGGTTTGGTTTTATTTCTCAGAATTACGTTATGAAAACTCTGTGTTCCTGAAGCCCTAAGAAGAAACTGCCCTTTATGATTATAGCATGTCTGAGTCGCTAAGCAGCTGTAAATACCGTCAGAGTTGAGGATACTCACCTCCAGGATATGAACTTCCAAGCTGATGAGCAGAAAAGCTGTTACAAAGCACAGAGCACTTAAAGTGCACCAGAGCTGAATTAAAGGCAATTGACAGAAATTGCACCTTGTCAGCGTAGCGATGCAGAAATCAGCATAGTTGTTGAGCTCGCTACCGTCTCAACTAATAAAAAGTGTTTTTCCAGTTTCACAGGAGACTGTTGTGCTTTCCAGCGAAGCTTTTCCAGGTTTGATTCCTTCTATGAAGATCCCACACCCGATATTTTTTTCCTTGGGCATTTGCATGCATATATTCTGCTTGAGCAGCCTTGTGAGGGTGACCTGGGAGGTCTTTCGCTGATCATGCCTGCGCTGATGCTGCAAATCTTGGAGCAGGAAGCAGCAGCTTTTTGCGTCTTTTCAGCACTGTGTTTAGTAAGGCATAGTCCTGTTCAACTTAAACTAAGTACTATCAAAGGCAATTGGCTACAACCAGAGCAAAGAAAATTAATTAGCCAGTTTTTAGATTTCCTCTCTAATTACCATTGGTACAAGATGGACTTTTGGGCCTTGGAACCTGCCTTTGTAGCGAGAGAGCTCTGCTGTCTTTTATGCTCCTCAGGAGACTCCTCCATAACACTCCCGAAGTGTGCCATTTACCAGTCTTTCTCTAAACACATCCAAATCATTTGTCATACATGGCAAAATGATTTTCTGTTGGGCAAATCTGAACCACGTCTGAATCTGGAGTGCCGTGTTGACTGTATCCTCTGGTACTGCCTCAAAGCTGCTGTTGATTGTCCTTACTACAGTGAAGAAAAGAGGAGAGCTCTCTCTTGGGATATGAAAGATATTAGATGGCTCTTGAGTACTTTGATTTTTTTCGTCAGCCTTACTCAGATCAGTCATTTGTTCCTAGAAATAACAGCAGTCTCCAAATGGAACTCAGTATCCCTTGATGTCCATAGTACTGGCCAAGAAGTGGCTAAGTAATCTTGCTGTTCTGTTTATATCAGCTTCTTTGAAATCTCTTTACCACACTGTTTGAATGCTCATGGCACCAGATTCCTTAGCTGTGGTCTGTTCCCCCAGTAACTGACACTGCTGCTGTGGGATCATGCATGTACCTGCAGTTGTTAGTAAACTGACATGCTGGCATTGATCAGAGTATTGTCATCTTTGCTGTCAGCTCCTTCAATTGATAAAACTGCTTCTGTACACCTGCAAGATTTATTGTCATGTGCAAACTTGGAGTTAATCATTCCATGAGGGATGCTTTATGTCTGTGTCCTTGTATCTGAGTGGTAAGGAGAAATTTTCTCCTAGATGATCTCTGACTTATTTGTATTGATTTTTGGAGGAGTTCCTCACTGAGTTCCTCACCGTGGATCCCATCCTTCAGAGAGGTTCAGTTCCTCAGCTTCTACCTGTTGGCACGTGCCTGCATCAAATCCACAGTGTTATTCCTATATTGAACCAGTACTTGACCTGTTAATTCCTACGGAAGATGTGTCTTTGTTTGTATACGTACTTCCCCCTGCCATTTCTATTCTGCTAATCCCAAGACTTGTAAAGATGATGCGGAAGGAAAATTGTGGCTTCTTGTTATTCCACCCTAGGTGTTGCCAGCATTTGCCCTCTCACTGGTACATTTCAGAACATACAAGATTTCATTTGATGCGCGCTCGGCGTCAGTTTTGTTGTTGGCAGCTTGGAGCCTACCAAACATACATACCCTTGGGAATACAAGCTGTTCAACAGCCACTCAGTTTTCATGATGAGCCTAAAAGTTTCAACTGGAAGGGGAAGTCAGTCGTAATGAAGCTATGCCTTCGAGTTATTTAATCAGTCATATTCAGCACTGGGATTCTCCCTGCTGTCTTAGGTTACGTAGTGCTTTTGAAGCAATTTGTGATGATTTTGTTAGATTCCATCCAGTCTATAGTATCGTCCACCTGCCAGTGGTCTAACAAGGACATAATTTTGTAATGTAGGAGCTCCTTTTTTTAAAGCTTCTTTTCAGTGAAAGTTAAGGATGCTTAGGCTCCTTAGTCACTTAGTGATTCATCCAGTCCACCTTCAACTGTCTGATCTCAGCTGTTCGTCTCATCTACCTCGGTAGTCAAGAGAAACAAACTCCTCCAGAGGGAAATTCATCCCACTTCTGTTATACGTTTATCTCAGTCTAGACTGCTTGCTTAGACTAGCCAGCTGACATTTGGGTGGGTGAAGGAGGTGAGAGGAATGCCCCTTAGTCACTTTTGAAAAATGTGCTTCCGAGCTGGTTTTTCTTACATGGAATTGAAGTGAGAACATGCAATTCACTTCTCTTCAAAATGCAAAATGGACTTGAAAATAGCCACTGTGATGAATCGGCTTTATATGGGATTCTCACCTCATTCCTCTCATTCCTGAAATTGCTTAGGTGAAAGGCACTTGTTTTATGGTCCTTTGATCCAATTTAATCATGTTCAAACAAGTGAGTCATGACATTTGTATAATGGGGTCCATTGCCCCAGCTACAAAGTCTTTTCAAATGTAAATGCCATGCCTCTTCATTTAGAACTGTTGTTTTGCTGATGCCACCCCATCCCTGGAGTCTGTTTCACTTCCCTATTTATCTGGAAATTACATAAAGGCATTGTAGCTTTGTTGCTGGTGGTTTGAGACAAGTCAGTGGGTGCACTGTACTTGTAATTAGATCTTGAATATTCATGACTGAGGAAAACAGCTCTGTTATTCTTCTTTCCATTGTAGCAACAAAATGAACTTTGTGAATGGGGTGTGCAGCGAGGACATTAAACAAGCCAGCAGTCTGCTGATCCGTAAGCTGTACCTGTTAATGCAAAACCTTGGCCCACTTCCCAATGACATTACCCTGACCATGAAACTCTTCTATTACAATGAAGGTAGGTAGAGAACAACACATGCTGTAGGGAGAGCTTCCCTTTCCATCAGTTTCTGCGATAATCATGCGTCCCATAAAATCAATAAAGCTTAGAAAGGTGAAAGGGTAGTAAACTATTAAAATCTATTAGCTGATAGAGAGTTTGCACCAGTGAGAAATGGTGTAAAAGATAGTAAAGCCTTCTGACACACTGGGATGGCAGATGCTTTGTAAGAAGGGGTTGAACATCCATGTAAGAAGTATAGCCATGCAGTGTGAAATGGAGACAACCCTCTCCTTCACTGCTTTTTTTAAGGAACAGGCATCCTATGTTTGCTGGGTTCTACTCCAGAAAGTTGAGCTCATTAATGGTATCTCAGCAGTCTAAAGTTACTATTTCTTTGAGCCCCCGGATAACATTTGCTCAGTCCATTTTTTTCCTTTGAATTCTTTCCCTTCTTCCCTCAACAAAACAAAACAAAAAACAAACCACAGAATATTTTTAGTAGCTGGTATTGTTTCTTGAGGCTGGTAGATATTTGTCTTTTATAGAGCAGATTAAAGAGAAATGGAACTTGGTTTCTCTGTCAACAGTGGGTTCTTCCTCCCTCTGTAGTAACTCCCAACGATTACCAGCCGCCCGGCTTTAAGGAAGAAGTCAGCCCTGCGGACCTGTTGTTTGATGGTGATCCCGTCAACCTCAAAGTAGGGTCAGTCTCCACTGGGTTCCACACCATGAAAGTGAAAGTAACGACTGAAAACAAAAGAATGGGGAGAGTTGAAAGCAACCTGATCCAGAAGAATGGCCCTACTGAGATCTCCCATCAAGGGTTAGACTATGATGAAGAGGAAGAGGAGGGGAGCACCAAGGTATAGAAATAACTCTATTCAGTTGTCACTGGAGGAATGGAGTTTATCTAGCAAAACTCTCCTTAAAAGAAACATTTGCTCAGAATCCTAGTTTAATAAGCTCGTGTAGGGCAGCAGCACTACAGAGGATTGAGCTGGACTGGAAAATCCATAGGCATAATGCGATCTTCTTTCGAGTGTATCCATTGGCTTAATGAGTGTAATATATTCTCCCAGAAGAGGGCAGCGATTATACGGAGAGAGAGACAACACACACACACACTTACACGCTTATACACAGACATGCACAAAGTGGGGAAAATTGCAGACTTTGGCGTTTCCACTTGGTGTTTCTCAGGCCTAAGGCATTTTTCGCAGTGTCGTTAGGTGAGATTCCTTCCGCTACCCCTAGCCATCTAAAAGTTGGGCACTGTGTCTTATTTCTCTGGGGCCTCCTCTGGGCTTAGTGGAGAAGAAGGCACCTTTACCAGGCAGTTCAGATAATTTACTTAGACAACAAGTTAGGGTTGAATGAATGGTCCTCTGGTGGTGCCTCTCTCCAAAACAGCAGAAGGGGCAGCCTGCAGCCGTAGCTCAGACTTGACAATTTCATGTAGGTGGTCAGCACTAGGCAACAAAACATAACCAGCACCTGACAACAGGAAGCTATTTAGGTCAGAATTTTCTGTCTTTTCTCAGCAAATTTCTCTTCTGAAAGACCTGTAGGCTTGGGAGTAGGGATGCCAGGCTGCTGAGGAGTTTTGAAAATCCCTCTCTGTTAGCGCTGAGTTTATGGATGTACCACCTGGGCATATTTTTTTAAGCTATGCTATTAAGACAAAGCGTCATTTGCATTGCAGGACAATCCTCTCCCTGTCAGAGCAGATTCAGGTGAGCCTGAAAAGGACAAAAATGATACCCGTCCAGGCTGGAGAACTGAAGCATCTTCTTTTTGCCTTCAAGATACAGGTAGAGGTTCAGCTTCAAAACTGAAGGAGCTTGTGCACAGAACTGCATCCTAGCATAATGTGCAGATTTTCTCACCTACTTTGAAAGGGATGAACAGTTTGCCAGACTAAATCAATGTCGTATCAGATCAGATTGAACTATAACAAAAGGCCAGTTTTGTATGCTTGGTTTGTTAACAGAAACATTCAATTTTTTATCAATATCTTTCCACTTCTTTATCTCAGCAGTTTTTTTCAGATATGGAGGAAATGCAAAGTTCATTAATACTGAGTTATGTTATCTACATTTCACCAAGGCTCTTTTCCTTTAGCTGTTAGAGTTTGATTTTGCTAATAACTTTCACATACGAAAACATATGTGAACATATATAAAAAAAAAAGCCTTCTCTGTTACTTCAGTAAGCCTAGCTTCAATATACCATGCTGTATTTGACCTTTGAGGCTCTCAAATACAGCCTGTGAAACAATCCTGTCACATCAGTAAGCCTAGCTTCTGATATACCATACTGCATTTGACCTTTGAGACTCTCAAATATAGCCTGTGGAACAATACCATCTAGTGACAAAATGGTAAATAGCATTCCTGAGATCCCCAAGCAGTGCAATAAAGAAGCTAGGCTGCCTATGAAGTTACCTTTTCAGGTCTTTCTCCTGCAGATTCTCCAATGACTAATAGGAGTGAACTCATTCTGACACCTTTTCTGCTAAGGGGGTATTTACAAGATCTTCCTCCTTTAGCTAATTGCCTGTTTTCAGGAAGCTCTGAGGCACTTTGGGACATTCCCATCAAATTTTATGAAAACTGTCTAATAAGGTCAACAGTTAGTAATTAAGGGACAAGCTCCCATCCAACACAACCACTTGCATGGGGAATATGCTGGCAAGAGCCTTGTTTTCTTAAGAAGCCAGGTTAAAAATGGAGTTTAAGTGTCAACCTCATGGATTGGAGCTGCAGAAAGTTAATGTGTTGCACATTCAGATGATACTAATCTGAAATCTCTGTTCCAGTAATAAACTGCCACTGCTGGCACTGCCTGAGAACAAAGGTTACACGATTTCAGACCAGTTTTGGTACAGTAGTTCATTCGTGCTTTAGCATTTTTTTTTCCAGTCAAGTGTAGGGTTTTCAACTTGAGAGCTAATTTTGATGTGTTTGGATTGTAGGTGGAAAGGAGAAGACAGAAATAGAAGAAAAGGGCAGAATGCCCTCCTCAAGGGCCTCTCAGCAGGTGAGCAAATTTTAGTGGTTCTATGATATGCCAGGCAATGTGGAATTCATTGCCATGGAATATTATGTCATCTAGGATGGCACAAGATTCAAATAACTTCTATGGATTTGTTGTACAGTATCAAATGTACAGCTACAAAGTGTTATGGCATAGGGGTATAAGCATGAACTGGAAGCATTTAGGAACACATTTTCCATGGTCAGCTTATTTCATTCATCCACTGTAAGAATTTTTGTACTGTTCCTGGAGTTGACACTTGTGAATTACACATGCAGACTAAACGTCACAACCAGGCTGTTTTACCTGTGTGTGTTTTTGGATTAGGGTTCTGAAATCATCTCCCTGTGTTAGGTTTGAAGACTGTGCTTGTCTGTTGCCTAAGACAGTCTTCACCTCTGCTTTCTTGCATGCAGACTGTCTTTATCTGTGAGTCACAGGTACTGTTGGATCCTATTCCTTTTTGGCTACCTTTCTAGGATAGGGAGACTCGTCTATCCCCTGGAGGTGCTGATTTCTTTTTCATTGGTTACTGGGGCAATCCAAAGAAGTAGGGTGGACCAGACATGTAATTTTAAATATGTAAAGTTATGTGAAATTAATTCCGTCCTGAGACTGTCCAGGTCAAACCCCGAATCAGAATCAGAGCTGGAATTCCTGGGCTTGTGCATAAGTTTTTTCAGTGACACAGCAAATCTCTGAATACCACCAGACTTGCCACTTGATCCTCCTCCCATTCAAATTAGTTGAAAATGTTGTGAGCTTGAATGTTCTGAAAATGAATCTTTACAGGGTAAGTTAATGAGAGTAGGAAATTGCTACTAAAAATTTCCCTGCTTCTGTTGAAAAGAATCCTGGGGTGTCTAACCCAGACAGCAACTGGAGACGACTACTTAATGTGTCACTCAAAAGGCATCTCAGAAGTATTTGCCTTGACTCTGGATCTTAGAAATGAACTTCTGTGCCTAGGCTGGTATTTTTCAAACTTTAACCACATTTTTTTTTGTCACATCCTCCAGTTTCCTTCTGATCATTGTTTATTCTGTCGTCTCTGTGAAAACAGGAGCCTTTTTTGTTTGTAACCCATGGTTGTCCCACTGATTCACGCTCTTACATTCTTTCGGGTCTGTCATGATTATAATCAGAGCACCAGACACCTCTCTCTCTGTGAATTTCATTAGAACACGGTAGCAATAGTGAGAGTTTGTGAAGGTGGTGGAAACAGTTACTGAAAAGTGGAAGAGTCACTTTATCCATTGAATGCTTCCAAAGACTTAAAAAAATAAAATTAAAAAAATCCCAAGCCCTCTGCCTGGTAAATTCTGCATGGCAGACAGTTTTTTTATTTATTCTTTGATACTATTTTTTAAACCTTCACAGCTTAGAAGTTGGCTGATGTTTCAGTTAGGTTAGGGAAAAATAAAATCAAGTCACTATTTAAAAAGTGCAGATCATCACAGTAAAGCCAGTGCTAACACAAATTTGACACTATTTTCCACATGGGAGGGACTTTCCCTCCTTTTCTGAGGGAAGTGGGTAAAACAAATGACCATTGTGTATTCCACTTGTATCAGGAAGCCAAACTATTGAGTGGTTTGTCTTAAAAAATGAGGACAAGCTAGGGAAAGTAGAGTTAGGTGTTATCTAACAGGGTCAAATACAGGTAAGATGGTAGAAGGAGTCCTGTTGGGGTGTGAATGCAAACACCTTGTTGCTATCCAGACTGCAGTAAGTCAGTTAATAGCATTTTCCGGCTGTCAGGTGTGTTCAGAGAAGCTCTCTGGTTTGAGGAGACGTGAGGTCTCCACAGGGAGCTGCTTTCTCCTGGATTCCAGAGTTCAATCGGCTTGGTGCGTGAGGGTGCTCGAGGAACAACTTGGCCTGGGCCGTTGAGGTCTCCCTATTTTGGGCAGACATACGCCGTTAGACTCGCACTGCTAGTGCGTGACGAGTGTTAGGTTTCCACCAAAAGAGCCTCTTGAACTGCTCACTTAACGATTGCTCACATACCAGTGCTACCGTGAGGGAGCGGGCAAGACTGGGAAGTAAGGAATGGGGAAAAGAGGGCCTGGGAGGAGACCTCGCCCTTCTGGTGGCCGCGCAGCGTCAGCTCGTTCAGCTCTTCGTGGAGCAGCACCGCAGGGACTTGGGTTTCAGTGCTTGATTCTCTAAAGTTAAATGTTGAGGCCAAGATTTTAAAATCTAACTCAACCAGTTTGGAGGGTCCCAGAATTGGGTATCTGTACAAGGATTTGATAATCAGAAAATGGCAAATTCAAAAATCTGGTACTCACAACCAGAAGTTGCTTTCGGAAGTTAAGACCAGCACATTTCTGCTTTTCGTCTGGGTGAACTGCTTTATTCCTTCTGGATTCTGTATTATCAAAAATAAGATCTGTGCTGTTGGGACAGAGTTCATTGTTCGTTATCTTCCTAACCTATAGCTTTTCAGGAAAACCAGGAATTAAAGTATTAAAGGCTTATTTTTTTCTATATGACATGGGAGAAGCAAAGGATGCAGATCTGCCAAAAGAGAAAAAGCTATTCCTGTCCAGTTAGAGCTATAACTGGTGTTTAATAATGGCCATGGAGAGTCTCTGACAGAGGGGTTTTCAGATTGGAGAAAAATTTACATGTACTCAACTTGCTTGTTATCTGCAGTCTAATGATTGATGATACTTAGGATCAAATGAGAGATTGCCCTTTCCCAGCAAAGCATCTCTGTACTTAATCATCCAGAGTTAGACACCAGCATGTAAATTAGCCTACCTCTGCTGACTTTAGGAGAACTTTTCTGATTGCATCAGCCAAGGATTTGTCCCAGTGTGCTATCTTTATGCGTCTTGCTAGTTTCCACTGGCATTCTAGGAGCTGTGATCTGAAAAGTAGTACAAAGTAGGGAATTGCTGCCCATTGATTTAGTGTATAGAAATCTGCTGGTGGGAATGGGTTCCTGCGCTGAATGTAAGATAACCTTCTGAAAAACTTCAGCATACTGCTTTAACTTCTTGAATCCTTTAATCGTCCTGTCCTGCAAATTGATTTTTGTCTTCATATAAGCAAAAATGTTAAGTGGAATGAATTTGGAATGAAATAGTTCTAGAAGATGAGTAAAAGCTGAGCATGTGGACGCCTCTGCAGGCTTTTATCTCCCATCAGCAAGCTGTGGGCTGAAGTTCTGGGGTGGTCCTTCGAGTGCAGTCTCTTTGCACAGTGCAGCAGCCGTGCAGAGCCCTGAATCGCCCCAGACCAAGCCTGTGCCAGAGCTGGAAATGGTGTGGCTGCATCAGCGCATACAGCCCAAGTCAGTTCTGCCTCCTGAGTTTTTGGCTTCATTAGCTAGGGCCAGACACTGCTTATGCTGCTGGACTGGCCACGCTCATGCTGCTGGACTGCTGTGGGACACAAGTGCGTGGACACACTGGTTTGGATAGCTGATAGCCCAGGGGGCTCTGTGCTGCGAGTCAGCGCCTGGCAGAGGCATGCTGCTGCTGTGTGAATCAGCTCTGGAGCTGTCTGAAAGATGTCTAGGCAGAGATTCATTTGCCTAACTGTTGTAGAACAGTGTCGTTTTAGGCATCAGAGGGTAGCCCGGCTGTCCAGCTGCTGCTCCCCATGCAGAAGTCTCAGGGCTACGTCCCTCTTTCTGTCGGGGACTGTGGTAGCCAGGGGAGGCAGTGTGAGTGGTCCTTCACGCCCAACACATTGTGAGCAGTGTCTGTGCTGTTTGCCAGTGCCAGGTCATCTTGATGGAGATTCTCGTGCCGTTGCTGAGCTCTGGTGTTGTATGTGGCTTCTGTCTGAAAGTGAAGGTCAGCACAAGTGGGTCCAGTTGCAGAAAAACAGCTCGAAGATCAAGACCTTTGTTGTCTGATTTTTCCCAGGCAAACCGCTTTTACAACTGCCATGACAGAAAGCAGTTGAAGGGTGAAGTCTGCCATTTGCAGAGCAATAGGAAAGCATTTTTCTGTGGCAATGTCATTATCTTGAACTTTTGCAGAAAAGAAAAAAAGAAAGGTTTATCTCTAACTGTCTATCAAGCAAACTGTATCTGATGAGAAGTTCCCAGAACATTTTCTCCTCCAAAGCAGCTGAGGCAACACAGACCCAAGCAATGAAGAGAGCAAGATTCAGAGATGAGCTAGCCTTTCTCCTTCCTGTTAGCTCTGTGAGGAGTGAGACAGGGAGGTCAGGAAATTCCTGGCTTCTCTGAATTCATGATCCTTAGATGTATCTGGGGCCATTTATCCCTTGCATGAATTATTCCTGTTATCCCTAACTGCTTAGGAAACAGTTTCCTCGTGATCTCTTCATTCAGAGGTGAGGCTCGTCGCCCCGCAGGTGGGGGAGAATCAACCCACGTGCCCTCAGATTCCCTGAGAGCTACTCCAGGTACATCCATGGGAAGCCATGGAGCATCTGCACTGGCTGCCTTTGGATAGGTTCATAATGCACATGCCAACAACCAGGCCCTCTAGGGAAATCTGCACAGGGTAAGGCTGGACAGATCTAATATCCCGTGAGGACTAAGCTGGGTAGTAGCCTCAGAGGCAGAAAGAGCGTCCATTGCTTTTCACCTCCTGGGTTACAGTGCTGTAAATCTCACAAGGGGAAGCCTTTCGGTTTCGGGAAGCACATCCGATTGTGATCCTGCGGTCAGAATGGCCAGCACAGCCACCTACAGCGCAACTGAGGGCCCTGATAGAGGCTACAAAGAGAGAGACTGGTGCACTTTTTTTTCCACTGGGTATTTTTTAAGTGTTTTTTCTTTTTTTTCCCTACTCTGCAAAAATCTGTTCATTACTCCTTTAAACGCAATAAGATGTATGATACAGAGTAGACCTGTGAGACTTCCAGTTTCCGAAAAGGAAATTGCGTTGAATGACAGAGATTTTAACAGTGAGCTATGGAAAATGAAGAGGACTAGTGGTAGTCAGTGATGTCTTGGCATGGCTTCCTGGGGACAGAAATGTGGCAAGTTTCCACCGGGGCACCACAGTGAGCGTCTTTCATTCTTCCACCTGCGTAAATTGGCTTGCACGCTAACCAGTGTGATTCTCCTCCACTTTGTACAGATGAAGATCAGGATTAATTCTACTGATGTCAGTGCGTTAGCTTTACTGGAAACTGATAGGAGATTACTGCCAAGCCCTGCCTCGACCGTTTAACCTCTGTGCCGCCTTCACAGAATGGCAGAGGTCAGAGGGGACCACTGGAGAGCCTCTAGACCAGCCTGCGTGCTCAAAGCAGGCTGCCCGGGACCTTGTCCAGTCACATCCAAGCATCTCCAAGGATGGAGACTCCACGACCTCTCTGGACAAGCTGTGCCAGTTGATCACCGTCATAGTAAAGAAAAGCTTTTCCGTAGGTTTCAATGGAATTTTCTGCAATTCTGCTTGTGTCCTTTCCTTGTCTTTTCACTGGGCACCACAAAGTGCCTTGTGAACCCTTATTTCACTGTCCTTGGAGGGCATGGAGCAGCCAGCTGTCAGTGAGTAAACGAGAATTATTGCCTTCAACCAGAGATGCCTGTTTACTGGGGATGCCTCACGTTTTAGGGGCTGCATTTAAAGAGCCATGGTCTTGCTTTTTGCAAGTGGCAAGTGTTTGCTGTGCTACTGAGTTAGCTGCAGCTGAAATCACAGGATACATCAGGCATTGGCCCTCTCTGATTAAAGTTTCCTGATGGTGATAGATGTACCCTGCAGATATTATTTGCTGCCCTGGCAGTGGAGGGTTGTTTTGCCTTATTTCACCAGTTAAGTCTTGTATCTCAGTCCTTATTCTTCTGGCTTGCTTGATGGAACTGGGCTTCCTTTGATATTCATGTGCTTCTGAATTTGTTAGGGTAGTTACAAGGTACCACATTAAACACTCCATGTCCTGACCAAGGGAAGTCTTCTGAGGGCACAGAATGCACCAAGTGCCAAACCTCAGCATGGGGTAGGCCGGGGACAAAGAGGGGACACAGCTGAACACTTACGCTATTCTAGCTTTTCTACATAGGATGCCTTGGGAAGCAAAACACATGCCAGAAGAGCTGTAAATTTGCATCAGTTTATGTTGGGAATTTTTGGCTGGAATAGACGGGGACACTGGGGATTGAAAATTGCAGAGCATGAAACTAGGTCCTGATTTTGTCTATCTAAGAATAGCAGTGTAGCCATAGTCTGCTCATTCTGCTCCATCCACCAGTCTGCCTTGGGAAGGCTTTAATCTAAGTCTAATCTATTTTTAGCCTGATATCTTCTCCAGACAAAGTGCAGCTGTCCTGTTAGTTTTATGCCAGAAATTAGTAACGCTTGCATGATTCACAAGTTAGCTGTAATTTCACAGAAAAAAATCTGCGGCAAAATACTACATTTTTACACACAGCGCACTACTGTAAAACACAGGAGATTCACACTCACTGTGTGCTCATGGTATGACCCAGAGCTGCGTCGTGGACTGAGAGTCAGGAGGTCACAGGTCTCTTCCTGTCTTTGCTACCCGATCTGGGCTTGTCCCCCCGTCCTGTACTCAGCGTTGTCCCTTCGCAGAGGAGGCCTGCTAGCACCTGGCTCAACGCCGCAGAGGAGCTGAGGCTTGTAGTGGTTGTGTAAGACAACAACATTCGTACAGGCTGAGCTCTCTAAATCATGCATCTCAGTACATGGGAAAAAAGTACAATTGATCAACTTCTGGAGCCTTTGATTGTATGTTTAGTCAATGGGAGGGATTTCCTGCTTTTCACCACACCGTTTAAGAGGTTTACTTCTTGGTTAAAGTCAAATAAACATACGTAGGATTTGACTTAATCCCATTTAGTGTTGCATTTCTGGGGAAGAAGCCTGAGTGTTTGGTTAAGGTTGGAACCTGGAAGTTGGACCTGGGGTCTGTTTGTGGCTCTGAGCTCCGACGTGAACTTGTAGCCGTGCAGGAGCAGGACGGGACATGTTGACTTCAGTGAAATACCTCACACTTTTGACATCTTATTCATTCAGTAGATGAATAGTGCTTGTCTAGAGCACTTGATGACTTGCCTGGCTGTTTTTACTTTTCTAATCTCAGGTTCCTGTTAGGTGGCAATTCTGCCTGTGGTAAAGGGAAGGAAAACATTCAGAGAGAGAGCTGCAGCTGCTCGTCATGGCGGCGTCTCCCACCTTGAAAGTATCCCATCCGTGCAGAAAATTCATGAGAAATAAAAAAGGGGTAAAACTTGACTAAGTAGCTGCTTGTGCTGCGGAACATCCATTCCTCGATAGAGGAAATAAAAGCGCCAGCTCAGGCTGACATTCTCGTTATGCGGTTTAGGCTAAAATAGGAGAGCCGCCTTATTCAGGTGACGAGGGGGCTGGAGACTGGGGATCATTGCTTTGCTTTATTGTCTGGCCAGCAGGACATGGTACAAAACTTGCAGCTGTGTTAGCACTGGAGAGTGTCTGGATGCAGTGTTTCCACCCTCAGGGCCCTTTACATCAAAAAAGGAAGCAGACAGGTTAAAACGATGCCAGGGAGAGGAAAGTAAATAACTGCCTAAAATGCCAGTTTGAGCAGCTGGATATCAGGTCAGAGCTGTAACACAGAGATCCACTCATCAGTGTTTTCTCAAGCAAATATGCCTTGGACAGCGCTGAAAGTTTTGTCAGACGTGAGGGAGAACCTGCCTGTCCCACTTTGGCAGATTCTACTTTTCTGTTTTCATGGAAAGGAAGTTGTACTTTGTGCATTAGCCAATATCATGTTGCTCATAATGAAGAGGAGGGAAGAAGGGAAGTTGAAACATGATAGAGAGGCAAAATGAGGTTGTTTCAAACTGTTTTGCTGCTAATCCATAGTCAGAGTCATTTCACACATTAGAAAGACCATTGCTATGTAGAGATTACCAAAGCCTCATACCAAGGTCAGAGGGAAAGAAAGCCTTGATGACGTGGGTGGGGAATTCTATAATAACCACATTTTGTAATCTGGAGACCTTGTGCTTGTCTCCAGGATATGTTCTGGAATAGCTCTTTATTAACTCCTTGTGTTTTTCCTGCTTCACTTTCAGGATTCCTCTTGTTTTTTAGTGAAACCAAAGTAAACTAGTCTTATTTTGAAGCAGCAACATGGTTAGCTGTTTTTTCCCTCTTCATTCACCTTACTTTCATCCAAATGAGTTTTCTTTTGGAGGCAAAGTTGAAGCAGTGTGCTGTGGTGTGTCCCTTCAGCTCAGTTCCAGCGAGAGCAAGATAGGCTACGTTGCCTGACTGTGCGCCTTGTCTCTCTGGGTGGGCTGTTCTCTGCAGCTCCATGTTATAATTATAAAAATGTAAATATGTCCTGTGATAACAAGTGAGTTTGTCACTTAAATGGCACAGCCAGCACTTCAACTGTCGTTCTGGCTGTTCATCTCTCAGTGATCTGTGTGAATTGCCTGTGACCATTGACCCATTTATACTGTAACATATATTTAGTGGTGGTTTATAACCTTTTGATTGGTAGGCCTCTGGACAATTTTTGAGTGAGGCTTGTACCTTCCTAGAGGAAAGTTAAGCCTTTTGAAGCAAAGCTTGCTTCACTTAGTTATTTTTCACAAACTCAAAAGTAGTCTTTGAACTCAGAGAGCAACCAACTCAAGTTGAAATTCCATGTGTACATGGTACAAAGGTGTACAAATAGACGTACTGTATGTCTCGTCCTGAAAGGCTGTTTCAAGTGACTACAAATTTGACATAAGTGCCTCTCTTCTGTTACATGCATTTACGATTATCTGGTGGTAAAACAGGCTTCTGCCCTACAAGCTATTGTGTTTCTCAAAGATCTCCTTGTTCCTTGTATTTTCTTTTGGCTGTGGGGCCAAAACATTCTCTCTCCCTGAAGCTGAACCTGTTGCTTTCACAAACCTTATGGTCTCAATTCCAGTGAGTATTCCAATTTTGATTCCTTGCCTAATGGCTTTTCTGGAGAACAGGATCACAGTAAATAAACCCAAGAGGATCCAGGAAAACACATTGTAGGTTTGGAAGTTGTGTTTCTTGACTTGTCTAGCAAGAGCCTGTACCGTGAGAATGATCACTGCTTCTGATGGTTCTTACAGATAAGCTGCCTGAACCTTGTATTTAGCCAGGAAGAGGTAATAGGACCCAAGAAGAAAAGGAAGGTCAGTGAACCAGAGAAGCTGCTTCTGGAAGGCAGGAAATGATGTTCGTTCTGACACACAGGGCATTTAGAAGGTGTGAGTTTGCGTTGTCATCTGACAAGTAAAGACATTTACTCTCTCCTCATATTTAACTCTGCACATACCGCATGTATTTCTGCGTATTTGTTTGTCTAGTACTAACCGGTTTGCAAAGAGACTGCAAGCGCCATAACTGTCCTGACAGTGTGGGCCAACAGCACTTGTTTGATGTTCTAAAGTTGAGGATTGATGATTCCATGTGAACGTGTCCGTGTGCTTCTTTCCGTCCGAGTTCTCCCTCACACCACACACACACCGCTGGCTAAATTTGCTCCTCGGTGGCTGGGCTGTCCGTTGCCAATATGTCATCAATATTAATGGCAGTATTTCAGGATGAGCTCTCTGAGGTATCAATGCCAGCAAACAGCAAGTCTCATGATTCATTAGATTGTG
This sequence comes from Anser cygnoides, assembly GCF_040182565.1. Classification (NCBI taxonomy): domain Eukaryota; kingdom Metazoa; phylum Chordata; class Aves; order Anseriformes; family Anatidae; genus Anser; species Anser cygnoides. The sequence continues at coordinate 14,080,587 of NC_089889.1, forward strand.
CTTCCTCCTATCTACTGTTTCCGGAGCGCTGATTTTTTTTTTCAAAGAAGTTTTTTTTTTTAATCTGTATTGAATACAAAGATAAAGTAATCTATACGCATTTTCTGCTGCCGCTGAATGTTTTTTTTCTGACTCTGCAAGTAGTGTTGCTATGACTATATTATCAGTTTATTTCTAAAGCAGCAACTACCACGTACCAAGGGGCTTAGTTAAGTGATAGAAATCGTGTTGAAATACACCACATTTAAAACCTAACTTTTATAAAGGTACCTCATGATGGCAAATACAGGTAAGGAGAGCAACAGCAATAAAAGAATTTCTGTGTCCTTTGGAGCAAAGGTGCTGTGTATTCTGGCATGCAGATTGCCTGGCAGACACTCTGTCAAATTATTACTGGAGTGGAGCAAAATGGCCTAATTGGTCTTAAACGTTTTTTAAAAGGTGTTCATGGAACAGCCTCTACATTCCTTTATGCACATAACAAAAGAGATACTGAAATGCGAAACACCGAAGGGAATTTAGTGCACCCTCTTCCCAACATGGTGTTGATTGAAGATTTTAAATCTTACAGGGATGGGGAAATAAAGACACTAGAATACAACACAATAAGGCACTTCGTAGTGTAGCATTATCCCTGACATTACAGATATGCAACAAAGAGATTTCAGGACAGGGCTTGAAGAGCAGCGGTGGTTTTGGATGTAAGGTGTTTCTTCTGTGGTGTATGTCAGCCCCACGGGAAGGAGTGAGGATCGCTTGACAACTGTCTGACCCGTAGTGTGCAGGGCATGTGACAGAAGGATGCTGACCACCAGTGCCATCGCTTGGCACACCGGGTTCCCCACTGCCATTAACGCGGGGATGGTTTGTGCTGCGGCAGCATTTGAGATTGGCTTCAGACATCGCGGATCTTCCTGCCTGCTGAAACTATCACCTCTCTGTGACTGGGTAGAAGCCCACCAGGAGGTGAGGATTGATGCACCTCTCTTGTGCTTGTACTTGGCTGGCCACCTGAAGGAGTTGCAGGCCACACCAGAACTGTCTGGGTAGAGATCACACTGAAGCTGAGCACCCCTAAATGTTCAGTTCACCTCCTCTTCCAGGTAGCTGGGTTACGCATTGCAATCCTAATGCTAATACCACAGCTGTCCTTACTCGGCCCAAGGCAGACAGACCACTGACTGTCCGTGAGCCTGCAGCAGTGTCTGGCAGGTTTTGTGGCTTGATTCCTATTTCACAAAACTTGCAGAACATGAGAGTTCTCCATTTTATCCTCACTTTCAGTCCTGTCTTCTCACTTTTGCACCTGTGGCCTAATAAGCCAGTTTGTTCACATGCCAGAGCAAACGAGAAAGCTTCCTTCTGCCCAGATTTTGTAATGGTATTTGCTCTCATGCCTGCACATCCACGGGAGGCCTGCGTTCTTCACGGCACAGCTACAGCTCGGGACCTGCCTTGACCTGACAGCTTTGCCCTCGTGCTGCTGGAGGTTGCGGTTCTGTATTTCTTCAGCCCACTGACTCCTGCCTGCCCCCGGAGCCTCGTTATATTGTTGTATTGTGCGTAGAGGAGAAAGACAAACGTGTCCGTGTTTATGGTAACTCAAGCAAGTTAGTCCACCAGCTTGCTTCATGCACACTGGAAAATGCAAGGTGTCCTGGCCCGCAGCGAGAGCGAGGTAGGCTGTCTGGTGTTACCGCACAGCAAGAGGGAGCACCCAGACGCTGCCGAGTAAATCCACGGCTTAGCTGACCGGATGGTGTCCTGGTCTTGTAGCCATGGCCAGAGACTCACTGTCTCAGTTCACATTGGCTTCTAATCAGCTATTTTACGGTAATGACTTTTAGTCATTTTCATTTCAGGCTTGGTTAGAAATAAAGTAACTTGTGATGAATTGCCACAGTAAGCGTCTGATTTTTCTTTCCCACAAGCTTGTGGTTACCATCAGATTCTAAGAAAAGTCTTTCCACTGCAGATTGGAATCATCTAAGCCACTTACACATATCCTTTTATTTATTAGCAATTCTGCTTGGCTAGCTAAAGGTAAAAAAACCTTTTTCTTGTGTTTCAGTCACATTTCTAGTTAACACTCGTTAACTGACTTAATGTATGTTACACATCATCAACCTGATTCACTACTGACATAAAACAGAAGCAATTCGTTAGTAACGGTCCCTTGCCAATTAGTGAACTAAATTACGTTTGAACAATTTTCTTCAAAGATTCTCCTCCTCCCCCCCGTGCATCATTTGGCAAGTCCCCTGAATACTTACAGTAATTACGTGCGTGCAGTGAAAGGAGACTGTTACCTCTTAAAGCAAAATAAATGAATATGTGATCTTTGTGTTAATATAACAATGAGTAATACAAAGAATCACAGACATCCTCCCTTTGATCTGCCAAAGATACAAACAGCAATTAAGATGACAGGCCGTTTTAAAAAACAGAATATTGGGAACCTTCTGTAAGGGGAAAGTGAATGTTTCTCAGGGCTTTCAGAAAATCAGTGAAGAAGGGGAACCCTTTCTTGTCCCTCGTGACCACAGGCTTTTTAATAGATGTGATATGGATATCCTTACACCTGCCAAGCCGCAAACAGGTTGGCGGTGCTTCTGAAAACCGTTCCCTGTTTCTGGGATAGCGTTTAACAAGAAGAGTGATATCTCTCTTTCAAACTGAAAGTCAAACTGAAGTCAAACGGAAAATGTTTAGCATTGTCTCAACCACATCCTTAAATATACTGTCCTTAACAAGAAAATAACCCCAGCCTCTGGTACTGCGCACTAATCTTATGGACAGGTGTCAACATTCGGTTTTTACCTGACACCTGAGGATTCTTTTGGGATTTCCACTGCAGCGTGTGCTCTAGGAAATTATCTAATCTGACTTTCAGTTCTGGAAGGAGAGCAGAAAGAAGAAACGAAACGTAATGCACGGGTAGGAGAAATGAAGATACTTTCACACTTTAAACAGGAGGGTTAGAGTTTGACATTGATTTCAGTGGAGCATGGAGTGGCCTCTACTCACGATGGTAACACAAAAATCATGTCGTAACACTGTCCACATGAGCTAGGCTATTGTTTTTTCCTTCAGTGAATTTCTGAATTGATACCAGTGAAACATCTTGGCCGTACCTTGCTATAAATGCGATTAGAAATCAGCTGGTATTTTTGACAAGTCTAATAATAAACCTTTACCCAAAGAACCGTTCCTTGAGGTTACCCTCTCAGGATCTCGGCTGGAACTTCAATTTTTGGACATTCTGCATTTTTCCTCTTTAGTCAGCAGGTAAAGTACGGAGTCGTGGCTGCTGTAGCTGAGTGCCTGGGTTGTCATGCCACAGGGCTGCCATTCTCAGGGGCCAAGATCTCCGTGCCAGCAGCATAATGTCACCCCAGTGGAATCCCACCCACGTGTGTTGCTGGGCAAAGTCTTTTTTGTTAATGGATGAGTAAAATTTCATCTGGCTTTTGTTGTCATCACGAGGTAAGTAAGAGGGATTTGCATCTGAGCTGGCACATTTTCTCTTGCCAGTTTCCAAGGCTAATTTCAGGCAGATTGGCACGGCTATTCTTCCTTTACACGGAGGCTGAAATTCCAAAGCCTCGCAGTTTTCCATAGGAAACACCGCCCTGGGTATCTGTGTGCCAGACGTGCTCGTACGGCATTTCCCCGAGCATCAATGACCTACTGTTCTAGCGTGGAATCGATCGGCCTTCCCGCGGCAAGTCCTAAATATCTTGCAGTGAGATTCGTCAGTTCTGGGCTAGAAAAAATATCAGTTAAAACACTCCAGCCGTCAAACATCCTCTGGTTCAACGCGGTCTCAGTGGCCGTCTGGCCCGGCGGTCGCAGCCACAGCACTGCTGCCCCCTTTGCTTGTGGCTCCCCACGCCCCAGTCCTGGACATTGCCCCATCCCTCAGCAGATGGATGCGGCTCTGTGTTTAACCTGGGTTTAAGGAGGGGATCAAGCATCATTTGGGGAGGTTTGGGGGCTGCTGCTGCTATTTACAAGGAATCCCCTGCGGGCTGCCCGGGAAGACCTGGGGAAGCGCTTAGCTGTGGGAGCAGGGAGCTGGGGTGGGCATGTGGGAAGCGCTGGTTTCTTTCATAGGCATGCCATGATATATTCTGTTCGTATTGCTTGTATTTCTTTACAGGACGTGCAGTGAGGGGATGTTTATTCTGATGAAAGTCTAGGCTTGATAACAGGAAACCAAGTCCTTTGTGCAGTAAATTGACCTTGAATCACACACACGGCTTTTTTTTTTCAGCAACAGAGGGTAAGACTGTGTAAAACACAGGAAAGTGATGTCTCTAGAAAACAGAGTGGCATGTGGAGTTGGCTAGAGCCTACCCAAGCCTTTGCCAGCCTCAGAACCGTGAATGTCATCCCGAGCAGGTGGCACACGGCTCGGGGAGCCGCCGGGAGGGCGAGGGGGACAGTTGCTTTTTGTCCGTGACTAGGTTTTCTTACAGGTTCAGGCTAACCAGGATAGTGAAGCTGCATGTCCCCATGGATAAGACACAGCTCAGGGACTGCCCAGACGGGCGTTCAGAGCTCCATTAAACAAACCCCTTCCCCTCTTCCCCTCCTGAACAGTGCTGGCCGTGGGGGCAGGAACCACATCCCGCAAGCCCTTGCAGTAGCTGCCCTTACAGAGTTTTAATCTTGGATGTTTCCAGATGCTTCCCCAGCACTAATAAAGCAGCAGTTTCAGTAAGAACCAGTGAAGGAACTCTGTCTACACGCAATAAAAAGGCTGTTTTTTTTTTCCTCTGCTGTTCCAGTCAAGGCACCTGAGACCTTCCCTGAGCTCTGCTCACACATCTCCAGCTGTCCTCTGCCACAGCTCCCCCCGTTTATATGAGGCTGGATGTTGCTCAGCAATTAGCTGCTGTTAATCACTGCTGCTGGGCCACAAAATGGGCTCGGCAGGGCTTTGGTGGTTCCTAGCAGCGTGCCCTAAGCAGAGGCAGAGCCTGTGGGACAGGGCAGAGACCCCTGGTTTGGGCACTGCCCTGCTCGTAGACCGGCTGCAGGTGGGGCAGGAGGCAGCTGGCACAAGGGAAACCTTCCCCGAAACTGTCGGGGGGTAGTTCCGTTGTTGGGGGTTATTCCATGGTGAAGGGCTTCTGAATCAGTGCAGACCTCAGACGCGTGGAAGATACTGGTAAGCGCGGCCGCTAGACAAAGCGTGGCAAGTATTTCCTTTGGCTTGTGGTTGTTTGGCTGTTACCTGGTTCCCCTGCGGAGGCAGTGGAATTATGCTGAGGTGAAAAAGGAAAGAATTGGGCCAGCCGCCCGACAGCATTTACTTTCTGTTTTCAAAGTATTGCACAGAGAAGCTTAACCTGGGGCTTTGGGGCAGGAATAGCCAAAAAACAACAACAACAAAATAAAACCAAACAAACAAACTCAAAGTCTGATCGTCTCTGTACGCGTCGGATAAGGCCAGAAGGGATCGTCCGAGGATGCTCGCTGCTTGCATCAAGTTTGGGGACGCTTCGTGTGCCTGAAAGCTTTGGGTGACTCGGGGACCTGACCTGCGGTCAGCCCGGTGCTTCTGCGGGGAGGGTTTGAGCGTGAGCGAGGGCCTGACACGGCCGCGTGCGCCTTCTGCCCTCAGAGAGACGTCAGCCTGCAAGCGGACGCGCGGTGCTGGTGGCGTTTTGGAGGGCCATCACCGACGCTGGTTGGCTGGCCTGCTCCCTTTTTCCCAGGCTGCGTGAGAGCATCGCGAGCGCTGAGGTACTTGGCCACGGGAGGTTTTCTGCTCTGGAATTGGCAGCTGCTCACTCCGGAAGAGAATCAGCGTATTTGGCTACTGACTGCAAAGGAAAAGGGAAAAACCATTATTTTTTTTTCATTTTGCTTTTTAAGCTATCCAGTGGGAGACATTGTCTGTGTTTGGGTGACCCTCATTACTAAAGCATTGCTAAGGCTTCCCTCCTCTGCTCTTCGCTTAAAAGCAGAAAAGAAAAAAATATATATTCAGTTCTCAAAAACGCATATATTCTCCTTGGCCGGATTTGGAGCCGGCCGGTGCCAAGCGTCTAGTATCAGGCCTTACACAGCAGTATATTCAACGTCACGGCTCCATGAGTCAGGGTTTTCTGTCTGAAAAGCCTCCACGTCAAGAGGCCTGGGACAAAAATTCCCTCTAGCCCAGCAACAGAGCCTGCTGTGTAGGAAGCTCTGTTAGGAAAGAGAGTTCGATGTGCGAGTCAGATATTTCAGCCTGGGCACCCTTCCACGGCGGACAAAGGAAGCTCTCAGCAACGCTCAATGAGGCCGCTCATGACTCAAGTGCTGCGATCATCGCCGCGGGAGCACCGGGCCTGAAACTGGAACCCAGGGCCGGCGGGGCTGGGGGCCCTGCGGGGCCGCTGCGGGACCCGGGGTGTCCCCGCTGGTGCTGGGTGCACTGCGGTGGCACGGCCTCGTGCCGAGAGGTGCCGGTGGCACCGGGCTCTGCCCTGGCACACACTGCCTGTGGGCAGGCTTCGGGATTTTCACTTGCAACCGGCGTTTCGTCCGCTTTCCGACAGTAATTTCATTGATCCCTCGGGATTTGAGCACCTTTATTCCCCCTGCGAAGAGGGAGAGACTTAAATTTAAACTGGAGATGACCCTCTCGAGGTCACGCTGCTCTGATGTGGCAGAGGTCTGGGCTCTTCAAGGTGCCGTCACCGGGCGCTTATCTGGAGTTTCTGGTACTGCACGTAGCTCTGCTACGAATTCCCCCTGCTGGTCAGGAATACTCCAGGAGAGCCTTGCATCTCAGTTTCACCTGCACCTCACTCGTGTGTTGTGCTGGCATTTGGCGTCTGGGAGAGGCCCCTGTAGAAGGATTTTGGCATCTGAGGTAGGCTGTGAGAGGCCCCTGTAGAAGGGTGCCTCACTGCAGCTGTGCCAGAGCCCTTTCTGCTGGAAATTGCACCCCGGTGTGAGGTGCTGGAGGGCTCTGGCTGAGGGCCAGCACCCCTAAAGCCCCATTCTGGCCAGTGCAGAGAGCTCAGCTCTTTGCTGGGATGAGTTAGAGCAGAGAGAGATGACTCTTCTCAGTTGCTCTAAAGGAAACCTTTCGTCTCTGTTTCTGTATTATCTGTAGGGGACCTTTCCCCGACAACACCAGTCTGTGAATGAGCTCATGTGAATCCCCATCCAGGTCACACCATTTTTTTGGACCTGCGAAGCCCCCGTGCCCTTGTACAGGGTGCCGAGGAGCTGTGCAAGGGCAGATATTTTCCGTCTATGCACCGAGGAGGCTTCGCACCTTCCACTGGAGCATCTGGTGTTGGTTACTGCCCGAGGCAGAGCCTGGCTGCAGGGGCTGTAGGTCTGATCTGGCAATTCCTGCGGTCCTTTGATCTGAAAACAAAAAGAAAAAAAGAAAAAAAAAGGTTTAGCCATCACTTGCTGGTGCAACTGGGATGAGAAATTGTGCTGGCTTCAGTACTTCTGCAGCCTTCTGAGAAACAAAGAGCCGCTTTCTTTGTGTTTGGTGATCCTGGAGATTAGAGCTGATCCCTATAAATCCCGCAGCGCGTACAGCATTCCCCAAGACGTGTGTCCGGGCCACCCTGCGCCCGGCCGGCCCCGCTCAGCGTGTCCTGCCCGCACCAGGGCTCCCCGGGGGGCTGAGCCTGGGGGCAGCAGAGCAGAGAGCGAGCAGCGGCGCTTGGGAATCCTCCCGGGGACAGGGAGCCCCTGCAAAGCCCAGCTGGAAGGGGCGGCAGGGACCACCCGGTGCAACCCAGCCGAGCACTGGGGTCTCTGCGGGTGCTTTTGGTGGTCATCGCCTGTCCCTCAGAAACTCAGTTTTCTGCTCAAAAAATAAGATGCAGAATGAGTTTAGGTGCTTTGGGAGCCTGACAGCTCCTTGCAAGGGCCTGACCCGGGGGAAGGGAGAGGCCAGCCAAGGCAGCTGCCCCTCTGCCAGGCGGGAGCTGCAAGGGAGCCTTGGTGCCTTCCAAGGCAAATTCTTGAGCAAAGTGAGGGCGCAGCTTCCCCATGGCTGGGGGCAAGGCAAGCCTGCTCAGGTGGGAAGTTCCTTCTCTGGGATCCACCTGGGGAAGAGAAGGGGAATTTGGGAACCACCAGGCTGCGGGGGACCCGCTCAGGGATGGGCAGAGCAGGTCCAGCCCTGCGGCAGGTAGTGGCGCTTTCCCTGGCACATCGGGAGCTCCGTGCCCTTGGGCTTCCCAGCTGGATGTTTGCACATAAACATGGCACGGCTTTGCAAAAAGGGAGGAGGGTGCAGGATTTCTCCTTGCCCGTGTGCTCAAGCTGCTCTGCTTCCCGGTGTGCTCTGATCTGGGATCAAAGAGGAGAAGCTGCCCTGCTCTTCCCTTCCTCCTCCTGGTTCGGCACAGTGCCAGGACAGGGCTGCGTGTCCTGGGCACCGTGCGATGTCCCTGCAGCGAGGGTGGGCAGTGCTGAGCAGCCTCCTCACATTTTTGCCAAGGTGGGATAAACAAACGCAGGTGAGGGTCGAGAGGGAATGGCAGGATGTCACTCTGCACATCCCTGCCACCCTGCTCCTCAGCCTTCCCCGCCTGCGGCTCAGCCCTGAGCTTCGTGCTCATCCCCAAACCCTGGGCTCCAGACGGGGAAGCTAAATGTGCCAGCACGAGCTCGTGAGCGGCTCTGGACACCTCCCAGCTCAGCACAGCGCAGCAAGGGCTGCGGGCTGACCCCACGGGTGTGCTGGCATCTGGCATCCACATGTCCCCGTGTGCTGGGGCTGCTCCCTGCCCTTGGCACCGGCTGGTGTTTCGGGCCGGGACGCGGCACCCGCACGCTGCCCCAGCGGCTTCGGTGCAGCGGAAGCGGCTGCTGGCAGCCTTGAGCCGCTGCTGGCAGCGCTGCGGGCGACCGCGTTTCCTTCCCCTCCAGCTCCCAGGAAGGGAAGCTGCAGCGCCTTCGCCCTCCGGCAGCGGTGCGCCTTGGGGTGCCGCGGGGACACCGCCGCTCGGCGGCCCCCAGCAGGGCTGAATGCAGGGGTTGTGCACGGAGAGGTGAAACGGGGGTGAGCGCAGTGAGCCGGGGGGCTGTGCACCGAGCGGGTCTGGGTGGGGAGAGTTAGTACCTCAGGTTACTTTTTGGAAAAATGTTGATATTTCTAGGGAACTGCCCTGCCTGCGTTTTCTGCCCAGCTGGCTCCTTCCTCCCCTGGGGTGATGAAAAGATGTTTTTCAGCCCAAAGTGACTTGGTTCCCCAGCCCCTCTCTGTGAGCCTTGTGACACCGCCTGTAGCGGAGGCAGTGGTGAGCGGTGCTCAGTACTTTCCCACAATAGCTTGGACACCGCTGTAAGGAAGCCAAAAAAGCCTTCCGGCTCCAGAAGGGATTTAGCCCAGCAAACCCGTTCCGCTGCCTGAGCTCAACCCCTCGCGCTGGACGTGTCACCTCCCTGCAAACAGGGCTGCAAATCCCAGCCGGGAGGTGGAAGAAAGTCAGGGCAATTAGGGACCATTGCCTGGAGATGCCGGGGAGAGCAGCATGGAGCCTGCTCTGCATCCCAATCTTGCCTCTTCCTTTCGCACGCAGAAATCCTGGCGCATCCCCAGCCTGGAAAACCTCCCCTGAACCTCTCCTGCTGCAGAAGCCCGGGGTTTTCTTGTCCCACCTGCTGCTAGCGGATTGCTGCCCGTGCAGCCGTGCGCTCCCAGCCCAACCTTTTCCAGGCTAAGCAATCGCTGGGCTCTTCCATCCCTTCTGGCAGGTTGCGTTTGCTCGAGCCAGCCGTGCTCACACTCCCTGTCTGGGTCAGGGCTTTGGTGACACGTTCAGGTTGTCCCCGTGCCCTGCCAGCCGCAGCCCTGTCCGCTGCCAGCTCGCGCTCAGCCCCTCTCCAAACCCCGCATCATTTTGCTTTCCCCCATCCAGCTCAGACCCATGGCATCGTGCTGTCCCCCGTGTCACCAGCCCGGCTGGTTCCGCTGACCACTGGTGGCCCAGGGGCCACCTCCAGCTGGAAGCCACCAGCCCTGTACCCCTCCTGCACTGCCGGCAGCTCTCCTCCCCGCGAGCTCCTGCGCCGCGCTCGCGTCCAGGCAGCTGGAGGAAATCAGCGATGGTTGGAGACAATCTGGGCAAAGGCAGGGGAAAAATCCTGGGAGCTGGCAAGTTCCTACACAAGTTTCCATGAGAAATCCAGCGTGGCCATCGCCGGCCCGCGTCTGTGCTGGAACCCTCCCAGCCCTCTCCCGGGGTCAGCGGTGCTGCCAATGCCCACCCAGCTCTTCGCTGCCTCCCAGCCAAGCCTGGTCCCGTGCCCGCTGCGCCGGTGGCTGCGCGAGCCCCTTCTCCAAAAGGGACATTTCCCAGGCACCCGGGGAGCCGACTGCCTTTTGTTGCTCCTGTGACATATTTATTGCTATCGGTATATTCTTTAATTTCCTTTGTTTCAGAATATCTGACGGAGCAATTAAGAAGGCCTGAAGGGAAGCGTGTGTGCTCGGTCATCAGCCCTGCGGTTGCTGTCTGTCTGGAAGCGGCGCTGGAGCTGGGCTCAGGGAACAGCTGCCAGGCTTCCAGCCTTGTTTTCCTTTCCTAAGAGGTTAGCTGAGAGCCCGATGTGAACAGACACCCGTACACGCCCAGAAACACCGCCACACACACGGAGCCACACGCACACATACATAAACACGCACATAAACACAGATGCAGACCGACGTGCAGAGACATAAACACACCCGGACACAAAACCGTCCCGAGCGCGCGGGGGGCACCGCTGCGAGGATGCCTGAGCAGCGGCGTGCGTGGTCCCGCGCCGGTGCAGACCCCGGAGGAGCTGCACAAACTCCCCTTGCTCTTGGTGCGTCGTGCAGCAGTCAGACAGTGCTGCAGGCAGCACGGAGCCTGGTGGCTTCTTCTGCCCCAGGGCAACAGGGCAGGTTCCTCTTGCTGTTCATCCACGACCCTTCTTGGGGAAGAGCCCGGTCACAGTAGCTACAAAGAGGCACAGCTGGGGTTTGTTTCCTCCCAGGCTTGGCCCTGGTGTGAGCATGCGAGGATGTGAGCGAGGATGTGAGCGAGGATGCTCCCAGGGTTGCAGCTCCCATCAGTTCCAGGACTGCACTGCTCTTCCCTACCCCGCTGGCACTGGGAGCCAGGCCGGTCCCCTCCTCCTGCATATGCAGGGGTGGCCAAAAGCTTTAATATTTATTGTGGCAGGGTTAGTAAAGGAGGGAGCTCATTGCTTTGCCCCAGGAGGTGGTAAATCCTGGACCTTGAGGGGCACCACCCCAGCTACCCTGACCTCCGTGGAGCGGCGGTACCAGGGCGCTGGGCACAGGGAGAGGCCACCGAAGGGCACCAAAAGCAGAGCCCAGGGTTTTGGCAGTGCCACCGCGGGGTAATTACTGCTCCCCCATGGAAAGGCCTGTCCCGGAGCCCCGCGGGCATCCTCTGTGCTGCTGTGGGGCTGGGACGGATGTCGCCCACCTGGGAAGTGCCGGGCCAGGAGAAAGGCAGCGCAAGTGCAGACATCCCTCTAGGAGCTGCAGGATGAATCAGGCGCGCCGCTCCCGACAGCTTCGTGCCTCGCGGGGAGCCTGGGCGCAGAGGAGGAGACTCTTGGATGGCTAGTAAAGGCTGGTCCCCGCCGCAGCTTCCCCAGTGCCGGGGGGGCTTGCTGGGGCTCCTGCCTTCGCAAGGCATGTAGGAGCTTCCTACGTGTGAGGCCTCGGGCCATCAGTCGCTTCTGGTTGGCAGCCACACGCTCACGCACCACGATTGCGCACACACCTTGTTTTCGTAGGAAATGAGGCTCAAAGAGGCAGCCACAGGGGAAAAGGGAGCGTGACCCGCATCTGGTAGCACTGGGCACGTATTTCGCTTTGTTACAAGAAGTTAACATGTCGGCTAAGCCCTGAAAAGTGTCCCGGGGGCAGGCAAAGCCCGGGGGGATGCTTGGCACCCATGCGGTGAGCTTAGCACAGTTGAGGGAGACACAGCCGAGCGCCCTTTGGGGCCCTGGGCTGGGGGGGGTCCCAGTGGTGGGGTCCTGCTTGGGTCTGTGTGATGTGGTGGAGGTGCTGAGCTAGGTGCTATAGCTGCTATAGCTGCTATAGGTGCCATGGGTGCTATAGTGTCAGGCACCTCCAGTTTTGGCTCGGAGCATCTCCTTCTCTCCCCACTGTGCCACAGGGCTGGAGGTGCTGCCGCTGCCCGGGGTCGGAGAGCTCACGGAGAGCAAAGAGCAGGTGGAAACACTCGATCAGGGCACATTTGTTCCTAATCACAATGGTTCTCTTCTGCCACCTCCCCTGAACATAGAAAGAAATCTCTGCTTTCCATTTTCTCTCTTTCTTCGGGCATCTCCGCCTCCCTCACTAATTTTCTGACTTATTCTCTTTGGAGAATAATGGAAACAGTGGAATAGTGGGAAAAATGACCGCGGGGGCTTGTCTTCCCGCAGATGCGCAGCCAGAGATGTCACAACCCCCTTGGCTCCCGGGGCTGGGACCACAAGTCACAGTGGTGGGACGGGCACGGGGGCTTCGGTAGCGTGTGCCCGCTTGTGGTCCTTCCCCACCGTCCCCACGTCCTGGAGGGGTCTCCAGGTGATGCCCGCTCCTATGGGGGCATGCTCAGGGCTTAGATCCCACCCGCTTGCCCTTGGCAAACTCTGCAGGTCCCCCAGGTACTGAGCTCTTTCCTTGGGTGAGACCTTCCTGTTGAGCCCTGATTTTTCCCCTCCTGGGCTTGGGCTAAAACTGAAACACCTTTATTAAGCAGTTGCACCTCAACCAGCTTCAGCCCTGCAGCTTCTGCTGCAAGGGGGGATAAATTCATGTCAGACGAGGTCACTGCTGGTGGGGATGGAAGGAGAGAGGGTGCTCGCTCCCCTTCCAACACCTCCTGCTTGGGCATCCGCATGCGCAGCCTCTTATCGGGGTCTGATTGGGCTCGGGTGCCAAGTGCCTTATCGAGGCTCGCCCATTGGTGGTGAGAGAACCCGAGGCTGGGGAACTTTCCCCGTGTCCTCTTTGCGTGCGGAGATAACCCCAGCCATCAGATACCCGCTCTGGGCTGCACGCCCCGATAGTGGCACTGCTGCTGCTGCCCGGCGAGGCAGCGCATCCTGTCCTCGACGGGGTGGGGGTGACGGAGGGTGGCTGGAGACGGGCCCCCGGCGCCCTGGCCCCAGGGGGCTGCAAGGAGTGTCCTCTCCAGCAGCTTGATCCCAGTCCAAGCCCGCTCGCGGCAAGACTAAACACTTGCTTAGCAAAGCTGCCAACGAGGGTCTCGGGGGACTGCGGGGATGTGTCATCCAGGACGCGGCTCCTGGGCCAGCGTGAGCTCCGGCGGCGTTGCACAGTGAGCGTCTCCGCCAGGGGGTCCGGATCCGGCCCCCGCCCTCCCCGCTGCGCCACTGGCTCGCGCCAAGTCCCCCGCAGGGCACGGAGGAGCCGGGATCTGCGAAAGACGCGGCGTTCATCTCGCCTCCAGCCCATTGTCTTGTTTATTTGTTACGGTTGGTCTTCAATTAGGAGTTCGGGCCACTCGTTCGGGGCAAGGGCTGTTTCTTCCCATGTGAGCGTGCGGTTCCTGCGCCGCCGCGCTGTGATGTGGTCGGGGGCCCGCAGGAGCATCTGCTATTGCAGTAACAGTGCCCGGGGACGAATGCATTTCAGATGGGCTCAGCTCTGTGCTTTCCGTGCTCGGGCCAGCGGCCAGCTGGGGACGGTGAGAAAGAGCTGCTGGCCAGCCCCATGGACGCGATGTTCCCCTCCGCGGGGACCAGCCTGGGGTCTGGGTCCCATAAAGAGGCCGGGCATGGCGGGGAGCTGCTGTGGGCAGTGCGAGCCTCCCAGCGTGGCGTTTCCCAAAAAACAGCCCTTGGGGGCACCTCGGGGGTGGAGAAGTGGCCGTGTGCTCCAGCGGGTCCATCCCCAGCGTGGGGCAATGGATGTAGGGGACTGAGGGCTGCTCCACTGGGATACCCAAGTGGTACCCGGGCTTGCTGTCTGTGGGGTCACCTGCCTCGGGATGCCGGTGGTGGCTCGTGCCCCGAGGAAGCAGCACGGGCACCACGGCCGCTCGCAGGACCCTGGGACCGCACCTGCAGCAAGTCCGGTCTGGCTGGTGCCCCGGGGCAGCGGTGTGGACCCGTCCGGCCGGGTTATGCGGGGAGTGAGTTAGCACATGATGCGCGCCGCGGGGCCAAGGGCTGAGGTCAGTCAGTCACACCCAGGCAGCGGCACTGACTTCACCGCGGGCAGGAGCGGCTCCTCACGTACCGCACTCCCCCAGGGCAGCACTGCCTCGCGGCTCAGGGACTGCTCGCTGATGGTCAGACCGCTCCATTATCGGGGTGAAGGCACTGCTCTCATGACAGCAAACTGGCTCCCCGGAGCTTCCCCCACCCCCCCCACCCCCCCCCTCCTTGGCTTTTACCCCGTCCAAAATAGTTTCTCCAGCCCCATATCCAAAAGGGAACCGCTAATCAGGTCCCGATGGCCCCGCCGTGCCGGTTCGCCCCGGTGCTTGCAGGCCCTGCGTCCCGCTCGTGGGGCTGGCCAGCTTCCCCCAAACGCCAGCTGGGTGGGATCGGAGGCTGGCTGATGTCAGCGCGAGCCCGTCCATCTCCCCGGGGTCTGGGACGGCCGTGGAGCGCAGGGCGATGTGTCCTGGCCAGTGTGATGGCACGAGCTGGGGGCCGCCTTCGGCCCCAGCCCAAAAGCCCCAGGAGGAGGCGAGGGATGGGGCTTTTTGCAGTTTTGGGTCTGTCACGAGCCCGTCCGCACTTCAGAGGTAGCCACGTTTCCAGGGAAGGAATGGTTAATCCCCGCCCACCGCTAATGATCCTTAACTGGGAATGACCCGACACCAGGGAGAAGTGAACCCATTGTCCTCGCCTGCGTTTGACTGTCTTCCAGGGAGACTCATGAAACGCAGAGCCCGGGCGTGAGTTCCCAATTTGTGTCAGGAGGCTCTGATTTATTGTATTTATTTATTTTTGCCATCTGGTTGAGGAGGGACGTTGAACGCAAGCGTGAGAAATCCAGATGTGCACAGCTCCTCGCCGCTGCGCTCGCTCGCCGAGACCTCATCCCCGAGCATGCGGCGCTTCCCAGCTCCCGGCCCCGCAGCCCTGGTCCCAAGCCCCGACCCTCGAGCACGTGGGGAGGGGATGGTGACACCCCCGGGCACCTGCTGCACCCCCGGCGGGGCTCAGCTGTGAATATGGACGTGACAAGCAGGGCGAGCATCCCACCGCAGCGGTGATGGAGCCTGGATGTCCAGCCTGGGGGCTGGGGTGGCGAGACCTTGGCCGCACCCTGACCCAGTGCCGATAGCCATGGGGACGCCCGGGTGTCCCCAGCACATGGTGGCCCTTGCAGCTGTCACAGTGCCAGCATGCGCTGCGGGACCTGGCCCTGTTGCGTGGTGCCCATCCCAAAGGGATGGAGCTCCCGCTCTGTGCCCTGCCCCGTCCCTGCTTTTGGGGGGGTTTGGCAGCTGTTTGATGATGAATTTTCCCATGGTGTGGCTGGAAATAGGCTGGGTGTCATCCCGGGCACTCTCTGGGGTGGTGACAGCAGGGTTCCAGGGGACACCCGGGTCCCCTGCCTAGTGGCAGGACGAGGGTGACGGGTGACAGCCACATTGTGCCTGTGGGGACCTCTGGGGATGCCGGTGATGTTTTGGGGCTCAACCCCGTGCCGGGGCTGCAGCCAGGCAGAGCAACCCAGCAGGGCACAGCAAGAGGGCTTTTTTGGGGGCTTTTCAATTTTGATGATTATTTTTTCGTCGGGGCTCCTCCGAGACACGAGAGATGATCACACAGGATCTTAGCTCATCCGCTCTCTGTCTCATGCCTGGGAGGTTTGGCAGGAGGCCCGAGGGCTCCGGAGGAGGAGGAAAATTTCATCATCCCGCTCCAACGTCTCCTGTATAATCAGCCCCTTGTTAACCGGTGCGGCCCCATGCGAGAGGACCAGCGCACTGCTGGATCGTTAGGTGGTCTTGGCCTGGGCGAAGCTTTTCGGAGCCTCTCCCAGGGCTGCCTGGGAGACTTGGAGGCGGCTGCAGTTTTATCCGACTCCCCCCCCACACCCCGCACACGCTTGCTGCCTTCCCTCGCCTCTTCTCACTGGGTTTTGGCATTTTCCAGCACCCTTGGGTCCGTCCGTGCAGCATCTTTGGCACGGCCAGCGCGCACTGAGCACACTGCGGGGCTCCCTGCTCCGCTTGCACGCACCCTCCTGGTGCTCGGTGGCTTCAGGGAGCCTCGAAATCAAAATTGAAGCACCCCTGGGGGAAAATCTCTTAGTGCTAGGGCAGTAGAGGCAGCCAAAAAAGCAGCCGTCCCACAGGAGATGGGGAGGGAAACAGGAGCAAGGGGGCAGGGGACGGCGACCCCCAGCCCTCGGCGGTGCTCGGGGGGGTCTCTGGGGCAGCCCTGAGGGCATTTTGGGGGAGAATTGGAGCCGCAGTGGTGTTTGATGAGGCAGTGTTAAGCAAAGAGGAGCTGAAGGCAATCTGTTTCTCTCGTTTTATTTAAAAAAGAAAACAATAAAGTATAAAAAAATAAATATTTAAATAAAATTCTATATATATATATTACCACAAATCTTATTAATTATTATTATTATTATTATTATTATTAAAAGTCAGGTCTGAGCGCTCGACGCACACGAGGCTTTCCACCGTGCCAATAAATACCCTTGGCAGCCCGGCCCCGGGGTCCGTCCCTGCGTCCCCATGCCAGCCCCAAAACCCCATCCGTGCAAAACCCAGCCCTGGGCCGGGCCAGCAGTACATTCAGAGGCGCCCGAAGCCCTTCCTGTGAGAGCAGTGCTTTCCCGAAGCAGTGGGACGCTCCCTGGTGTCGTGGCCACTGGCTCCGTCCCCAGAGGGTGGCCTCGTCCCGGGTGGCGGGACCCAGCCCTGGCCACCGCAGTGCCCCCAGTTCGGCCCCATTTCGGGGGGATCCAGCCCCAAAACGTGCGGCGGGAGCGCGTCCCCATGGCCCTGACCGCTGCAGGGGGTGCGAGGCCTGCACTCCCCGACCCTGATCCCTTTCTCCGTGGAAGTGGGGGCTTTCGGTCGGGCCCGGAGGCCACCCGGCAGAATTGAGTTGCCTTTTCTCCGTTTTTCACAAAATTTGCTAGGCGCTGCAAGCCTAGGGGCTGAACACCCCGTTTCCCCGTGGTGCTGCGGAGGGGATGCTGGGGTGCAGGGGACGCCGGGGTGCAGGGGACAGAGTCCGGCCCCGCTGCCCTGTGCAGTGCCTGCACCCTCCTGCAGCCCTCGGGCGGATGGGAGGGTCCGTGGCTCTGCTCCGTGCTGGAAGCGCCGCCGCAAAGGGGCAAATAAATTAAAGTACAGGGGGGACCCGGGGCCGGCACAGCATCGGCAGGAGGTAATAAATAGGAAGGTGAGAGGTGAGGAGGAGGCAGTTCTAGGGGTCTTGCTCTGCTGTGCTGTGGAATGGGCACAAGGCAGCGCGGGGAGGTGTCCTCTGCTGTCCTTAGCTTCGCAGGGGCGAGAGGAGCTGGGTCTGGGGCTCACACGGGGCTGAGATGAGGTAGCAGGATGCGAGCCGCCTGGGCGATGACCTGCACGTACTTCCTGAGCACCTGGCAGCCCTGCTGCTTCTTCTTGAAGGTGCTCTTGCCCTTGCTGCTCTCCCCGTAGCTCACGTCCACCTGGAAGACGTTGTAGTTCTTGCAGAGGAGGCAGGTGAGGTTGGAGATGAGGCCCCGCGTGGTTTTGGTGGTGTTGTGGAGCCGGTCGAGGAGCTCCTTGGCGGTGGGGTTGAGCTCCTCCTGGTCACGCGTGATGTTCCCCAGCGAGGCGTTGAGGAAGGCGAAGAGCTTGTACATGGCCACCATCACCTCCTTCTTCTCGCTCGTCCGGTTGACGTGGAAGGCCGGGAAGAAGATGCCGCTGGGGCTGCAGAGCTTGTCGCTCTCACTGCTGAACGGCTCGCCCTGGCACTTCAGCTGGGGGGAGAGGCGAGCGTCACCCCGGGGACCCAGCCGCCCTCACGCCTCCCCACAGCCCCTGGTGTCCCCCCCGGCCACCGGCTCATGCCGCAGCTCGGCCACCCCACCGTGTCCCCCCCCCCCCACGCTCCGTCCCCGCTGGTGTCACTTACGTAGAGGCTGAAGAGGTCCTGGGCGGTGGCGTTGAGCAGCGCGACCTGCTTGCGGGTCTGCTCGTGGACGTTGGCGCGGCACAGGCTGTTCCCGGGGCAGCCGGGGCCGTTCACCAGCAGCGCCCGGCCAGCCACCGGCCTCCGCTGCAGCAGGAGCAGGGCCACGAAGGGCACGACGCCTGTGCGGGGACAGAGGCGACGTCAGTGACCCTGCGGGACCCCCCCCTCCGGCACCGGCCCCACGAGGCGAGGGTCACCCCGCTTCGCCGCCCCCACGCCCCTCACCTGCCCCCCGGCCGGGGCTCCCCCGCCTCCCGTCCCCGCGGGGCGCCCCGTGGCATTCCCACATTTCGCAACCGGCCCCGGTGACGACCTGTGGGGTTTAATCAAATATGCAAAGTGATTTCCTCCCCGTTATCCTCGGCTGCTGCTGGAGCGAGGCCCCACCCCGGCCCCGGCTGACTCAGCAGGGGCTCCCGCAAGGAAACCTGCCTCGGGGCCGGCCTCCGGCCCCCCCGGCCCCCGCGCTGCCTCAGTTTCCCCGTCTGCGAAGTGGGCGCAGCCGTGGCGGGGAGTGGCCGCGCAGCTGCTGGAGCCGCCGGCCAGGAAACCCCTGGACGAGGAACAAGCGAGCGCTTGAGCCTCTGGGTCACCCCAGTGGGGTGACAGCGGGGTGCTGCGGCCCCCTCGGCACCCCCAAAGAGGGTGTCCCCTGTGCCGGGAGGACAAGCCAAGCTGGATGCCGTCCGAGATGGGTGTCCCCAGCCCTGGCACTGAGCTCGGTGTCACCCGTCCCAAGCTCCCAGGGACAGGGTACCCCAGAGGTCCCCGCCAGGCTCCGACCCGCGCCCTGAGGACCGGGTCTCACGTGGTGCCCCGGGGCTGCTGCCGAGCAAAGTCCCCGGGCTCTGACAAGCGCCGAAGCTGTCCGCACTTGTAAGAGCCTCCACGTTGCCGCAGGTCCCAGGTAATACAATAATCACTTTATTTACCCTCCTGCAGCTACACCCGTGCCCAGATGGGAAAGGACTTACCTGGGTGTGTCGCAATCCCCAGCCCGACGCTGCTCCCGTCCCACGCACCGTGGGGACGAAGGGGACCGAGCCCCCAAAGGGCTGGCGACGGCCCCGTTCCCCCCGGCATGCCCCCCAGCCCGCTTTCCTCCTTGTGCCCATTTCACAGGCGGGCAGAGCGAGGCCGGGTGCACGTGTGCGGGGCCCCGGGGCTGGCGCTGCCCTGGCCGGCGCGGAGCCGCACGCTCCCGAGCCCTCCCGCGCTTGGCAGCTTCCCCAGCCCTCCCTCGCTCCCAATTAAGCAGCGGACCCAGAAGGAGGAAAAGCAGGGGAAAAAAAAAAAAAAGAAAAAAAAAAAAAAAAAGATTCCCCCCCCCACACCCCAGCGCTTTTTGGAATTATTTAGAGTTATATAAGTGGCCAGATGTTGGCCGAAAAGCGCCAGAAAGGCATTTCGCTCCCCGCTGCCAATTCCCAGAGATGCTAACCCCGGAGAAAGCGGCGCGTCGGGAGGGCTGCGGGCTTCGCAGCGCGGCGCATGTTTGTTTGCTTGGACATCACCGAAATCAGAAAGGGGTGGGGAAGGGGAGAGAAGGGGGAGAGGAGGAGGGGAGAGGTTTGCCAAGGATGGTTTTTTTTTTGTTGTTTTTTTTTTTTTTTACCTGCTGGAATGAACTTCATTGTGAGCTGTGTCCCAGGAGCAACTTAATAGAGATTGGTGTTGGCAGAGGACGTTTTCAGAAATTCATGTTCATACTGGGGGACTTCTCTGGGTTTATATACCGGTCCTCCAGTGAGCCTGTGTTGTAAGAAAGGGGAGGGGGGGGGCGAGGAGGGAGAAACAGAGAAAGACTATCACTACTTCTATTTAAACTGTAAATCAGGAAGTAAAGGGGCTTTGGAAATCGTGAATGATTCTTAGAAATA
Organism: Anser cygnoides; assembly: GCF_040182565.1. Lineage (NCBI taxonomy): Eukaryota > Metazoa > Chordata > Aves > Anseriformes > Anatidae > Anser > Anser cygnoides. Next base: position 14,100,650 of record NC_089889.1, read on the forward strand.
AACTTCTGATAAAGTTGATGTCACCGGGATTGCGGTTTTTTTTCACGCACGGGCTGAGGGGGGGCGGTTTACGGGGGGAGTGGCGGGCGGCTCGGTGGGGAAAAAACAAAGCACCCGAGTGCGGCACCCGAGCGCGTGGGTCCCATGGGCGTCGCGGGGTCGGCGGCGGGGGGCGGCCACCGGCACTCGCCTCGACGCGCGGTGCTGCGCGCTCGCGCCGTGACTCATATTTCCACAAGCACTTTCACCCCCGGACCCCCCCGGGCCGGTGCTTCCCCACAGGGCAGCCAGGCTCAGCCCCAGGAAAAGCGTGCAAAAAAACAACCCTCCCCGAAAAAAAGAAGAAAAGAAAAGAAAAAGAAGAAAAAAAAGATTTTTCTTTCTTTTTTTTTTTTTTTTTGGGGTGGAGGTGGAAGGCAGTGGTGCCCCCCCACCCCCCCCCGGGTCGGGCGGTGGATGCGGTGCCATCAGCATCCCCGGTCCAGCAGTGGTCCGTCCGTTTTTGGGGGAGCGGCTGCGAGTGGAGCACATGCACCCCTGGCGCAAAGGGCGTTGGGGAAAGAAAAAGGAAAAAAAAAAAAAAAGGAAAAAGTAGGTTTTAATTTTTTTTGTTTGTTTTTTTTTGAATTCTTTTTCCACTGGGATAAAAGACAAACCCACCCGGCGGGAACAGCCAGCCCGGCCCCCGGGGTTAACCCTTGCGTCGGCCCCGCACGCCGCTGGGGAGGGTGCCAGCGCCCGTGTCGGTGTGCCACTCGTGTCCCTGTGCCACCCGTGTCCCTGTGCCACCCGTGTCCCTGTGCCACCCGTGTCCGTGTCCACCCGTGGGGGGACCCCATCCCGCAGCTCCCTCTCCCCAGGATGCTACGGGGCCGCTCGCTCCCTGGTCTGGGCTCGAAGCAGGTTAAAGGCGCTTTCATGTTTCTCGCTCGCTCCGTGTATATTTTTTTCTTCTCTGGGGGCACGCCAAGCTGAAACTTTTAATCAGGTTTAGCAAGTTTGTGCTCTGTTTGCGCTGGCAGCGTGAAACCTGCTGGGGTGACAGTCGAGGAACGGTGACACAACAGCCTGCAGCCACCCTGCTGCCCCCCGCGGCACAGGGGGACATGCCGGGGGACATGGGGACATCCCAGTAGTGCTGGGTGTTGAGCGGGTCAGGGGAGAGCCTCAGCACCAGCACCCTTGGGAGTCCATCCTGCCGTGTCTGCTTGTCCCCAAATCGCTGTGTGCTAGGGATGCTGCTGCTGTTGGTGCCACGTGTGGCGTGCACAGCATCACGGTCATGGCTCCAGCGATGCTCGGTGCAGCCCCCAAGGCAGAAGAGCACCCCTAGGCAACATGTCTTAGAGCAATCCCCAAAAAATAATAAAAAGAAGATAACTTCCCAAAAATATCCCCCCCCACCCCCCAAAACAGGATTTCAAATATATATATACATATATATATATATATACCCAGGATTTTTGCCACGAGAGCCATCCGTCCACGCGAAGCTCCGGCTCCGAGTGGCCGCAGGTGACTCGGTGCTGCTGATTTATCGGGGCACCAGCACGCCGGCCCCGGCATGCTGCACAAGCCCAAGCGGCCGTGGGGGCTCGGCGCGGGGTTCCCCCTCCCCGAGACGGGCAGGGCAGCGCGGTGACTCAGGGGCTCGGGCAGCACCGGCCGCTGGATCCGGTGTCACCCTCGGCGTCACGTAGCCACTGTCTGCCTCAGTTTCCCCATCAGTAAGGCAAGGAGGGCGAGCCAGGGCTCGAGGGCGGGCGTTTGTGCTGGTGCTACACCAGTGAAATCCCAGTTTAGCCTTACTGGGATGCTGGGGGAAGACTCGGGGGGGGGGAGGGAGGGGGCAAAGGGGCTGCAAAAATGGATGGGGTTAAAGGGAGGTGCAAGGGATGGGGAGGACGAGACTCGTCACAGCCCTGCAGCCTCGCTCAAGGCTCATGCTGGTGTGCAGCGAGCAGCATCTCATGGATAAATTCATTCTTAATTATCTGTACCACTTAATTAGCTGGGAAACCGGCGTTTCTTCGTTAACAGCAGTAGGGAAATCTGGGGGTGGGGCTGTCGCAAGCCCCAGCTCTGCCGTTTCCTGCCCTTTCCCTGAATTTCTCTGCAGGATCTGGCCCCTGGGGATGCGGTGCTGTGCGGCTGGGGCTGATTCACCTGCGGGGAGCTCCCGGCTCCCGGCTGCACGTGGGTGCGGGGGGAGACGAGCTCGGTCATCCCCATGCCCCCCAGCTCCTGAATCACCCCCAGGTTCTCTGGCCAAAATAATTAAAAAAGAAGGAGGAAATCAGGGAAATGACCCACGAAGAAAAATGGGACTTTCCCAGCACCTGAGCTGCAGAAGATGGGAGCGGGGAGCTGGGCTGAGCTGTTATGTTTAATCCCATGCAATATATTTGTTATATAGGCTCCCCCATAGGTTCCCCTACAGGAAAACCTGCCCCCACCCCATCTGCAGGCACAGCCGGGGCAGATTTCTGACGGCATCCAGGAAATTCGGCTTTTCCAGCGGCTTCTGCGGCAGTGGGGCTGCGGCCGCCCCGACGCCCCCTCTGCGCCCCGAGCGAGGGGAGGTGACCCGGGCAGGGGGTCCCGGCGGACGCCCACCCACCCCGGGGATGATGCACTCGGAAAAAGCCCAAAAGAGGGAATGGGAACGTGCTCGGCGGCGGGCAGTGACACAATCCTATCGGCATCTCGGCCGGGGATGGTGGCCCCGCTCCCACGCGACGGCTGGGATTTTTGGGGGGGTGATGGGGAAGGGGGGGGGGGGGTCGGGGGAATTGGCCCTAAAATGTGGCTGGGTGCTGGAGGGGGGGGGGGCGGAGAGGTGGGGCACGGGGCTGAATGATCCCACGTGTAGGGCCAGGGCCCCAAATTGGGGCTTCTTGGGGCTGGGTTTGGCAGGCGAGGCTGCGGCAGGCGCTGCCCTGCTGAACAGTGCTCTCTGCTGTCCGCGGCTGTCACCGCCACGGGACACGGGACACGGGGGCACGGGGACACGGGGACACAGGCAGCGCTTCCCAACCCGCTCCTGCCCCATCCCCATCCGTTACCACCCCTCCATCCCCATCCCCATCCCACCCGAGCCATCGGGGTCCCAGCAGCCCCGACGTCCTCGTCCCACGCTGTCCCCACTGGGGGACAGACGGGGATGCCAGCAGCAGATGCAGCCCCCTGGGGAGGGGGGGGGGGGTCCGGCTGGTGCTGGGTGCTGGGTGCCGGGGGGGCTGAGTAAGTTGTGAGTAAGGCAGCACCCCTGTGCCGGGGAAGCCCGGGCTGAATAACGGCAGAGGACGAATTCCCCTTTGACTCATGGAGGGACCTTTCTGTGCTCGGGTCCCTGTGCCCCACCAATGCCACCCCCCACGGGTGTCACCCCACGAGGGCCACCCCACCGGTGTCACCCCCATGGGTGGGCACCCTGCTGCTTGCCACCATCCCAGCCAGGCTGATGGTCCCCATGGATTTGGGGACAATGAGAAGCGCCCTTAGGGACAGTGACCAGGACTGGTCCCCACCATGGGGTCACTCTTCCGAGCGCTGCCCATGGAGCCACCACCGCGTTTTGCAGGAGCCCCAACCTGTGAGAGGTCGGGGTGATGGGGATACTGGGGACACGGGTTCGGTGTCATGCCGCCACCCCACACCTCGCCCCCACCTGCAGGGGCGTCCCCAAGAGCTCCTTCGCAAGGAGGTTTTCCATCATTTCCCGAGTCCTGCAGCCCTGGGTTTGGGCAGAGGGCTGGGTGCCAGATCCTGCTCCCCCTGAGCACTGAGGGGCTGATGCTGCCATGAGCATCGCCCCCATCCCCGCCGGCGTCCCCAGGTCCCGGGGGGGGGGGGGGGGGGGTCACCCACCTGCGCCCTTGAAGCCCATCCAAGCTGCCTAATTCTCGGGCGGCTCGGCGGGTGGATGGCAGATGGCGGGAGGTGGCACCATGGGCCGGCCCAGGACTCTTCATGGTGACATTGTCCCCCCCGGAGGGTCCCCAGACGGCGGTGGTGGCCGTCCCGGTGGCGGTGCAGCCTGCAACTGAGTCAGTGCCGCCGGCACGGCCAGGCACGGGCACGGGCACACGGCAAGGAACGAGTGACTCCGCGGTGCCACATGACCGGGTCTTAGGATTTTTGACTCAGCGGGGCCAGTGCTTGGTAGCAGCGGGCCCCCGCCACGTCCCCAGCCACATGGCAGGGACGGGGCCGCTCGGCACGGCGACGCCAGGTGCGGTGCCAGGGCCAGGCAGTGCTGCGGCACACCGCGCCGTGCCGCGCGCCCTCCAGGCACTGCTGTGTGCCGTGCTGTGCCACACCGTGCCGTGCCACCTGCCATCGTGTGCCACGTGCCACACCGCCACGTGCCTCATTCCCTACTATGCTGGTGCTATGCTGTCCCACGCCGTCTGCCATGCCGTGCTGTGCCGCATCCCACACTGTGCCTTGTGCCACGCCACAGCACGTCCCGAGTGCCACACCGTGCCGTGCCACAAGTCCCACCATGCTGTCATCCCATCTCATGCCACAGCATGTGCCACACCGTGCCGTGCCACTTCCCATGCTGCCACGTCCTGCTGCCATCACATGCCGTGCCACACCACGCTGTCATCCCATCCCAACCTATCCCATGCCATGTGCCACCCCATGCCGTCATCCCATGCCATGTGCCACCCCACGCTGTCATCCCATCCCATCCCATGCCATGTCCCACACTGTGTTGTCATCTCACGCTGTGCCGTGTGTCATGGTGCCACGCTGCATCCCATGCTATGCCACACCTTGCTCTCATCCCATCCCACACCACATCCCATGCTGTGCCATGTGCCATGTCGTGCTGCCACCCCATGCCACATGCCACACACACCATACTGTGCTCTCATCCCATCCCGTGCCACACACCACGCCACGCCACATCCCACATCGTCCTCCATGCTGTGCAGTTTCCCTCCAGCCTTGCCTCCGAGGCCACTTTGTCCCCCCGGCCTCCTGTGGCCCCACTTTCCTTTCAGGTTATTGCTAATCAGTTTCTGAATTCGTTCAGTTTTCGCTGTGCCCCCAGCACGTCACCGCGCTCAGGAGAATTCCTGGCAGCACCAGACCCCGCAGCCCCGAAAAGCCCCAGAAACACTCGCAGAATGAGTCGGTTCCTGTGCACAGCAAACCCCGCGGGCTTTTCTCAGGACTGGGAGAGGCACATGCACCCAGACACATGGACACCCGGACACCTGGACATCCAGACACACAGATGCCAGGTCAGAGGCAGCGGCCCACAGGCCGAGGTCAATGCTTTATTTCCGTCTGCTGTGATATAAAAATAAGGGGGCACCACCTGGCCAGGGTGGCCTGGTGCCCTTCTCCCAGTACAAAATAATATTTAGATTCATAAATAAAACATTGTTACATTTACAGTTTAACACAGTACAAAAAAATAACAAAAATAGATATATATATTTATATATTAAAAAATGTATCCTTAAATATTTCTCCCCAGATCAGGGACGTATTAAATTAAACCGATGGCTTTAATAAATAGGGGAGCTGCACCACTGTCACTATAAGTTACTGGGGGCTGGTGCCCACCCGCACAGTGCGGGGCCACAGCCCCAGCCCATGCCCAGCACAGGCAGGGCTTGCCAAGGGGCTTGGGGACTCTGGGGACACCGAGGGCACAGGGGTGGGCACAGGGATGCTGAGGGCGTGGGGACACAATGCAGGGACATGAGGCACAGGGATAGGCGCACGGACACCAGGCGTGCAGGGATGAGCACAGGGACACTGCGCTCGCGAGGACACTGAGGGTGTAAGGCCACCAAGCTTGCAGGGACACTGAGTGCACGGGGACACCAGGCTCATGGGGCCTCCAGGCTCATGGGGACACCAAGCTCACGGGGACGCCAGGCTGATGGGCACACCAGGCACAAGAAAAACCTCCCCCAGATGCTCTCCGGGTTCAGCGAACCCCTCGAGAGGCAGGCAGGGGGTGACACGCAGGTGACATGCCGGTGGCACAAGTGGCCACTGTCGGTCTGGGGCTGCACCCTGCCTGCGCCGGGCGTGCGGGTGCCGTGCGAGCGGCCCCTTAGTCAGGACATGTCACCAGACCCATTGAATCACTGGAAAATCAGGCAGGGCTGGCAACGTGGGACGTCACCAACCCAGAGTGACCCCGCTGGCCGGTGCCGGCCTCCACATGCGGTGGCACCTGGGGGACGTCTGTGCCAGTGCCAGCCACGCACCAGGCTCTCCGCATCCAACCACAAGCCCCAGGGTGCTGGGGACAGCTCGGGTGAGAGCAGCGGGGGTGGCAGGGGCTCCCTAGGACCTTGCTGGCCGCCGGCTTCGCCGCCGGCCTCGCCGCTGCTGCCTCTGCTCCTCCCGGCGTGCCCGCAGCCCTCGCTCCTCCAGCTGGGCGCTGAGCTGCTCCGTGAAGCGTGCGTAGCTCCAGAGGATCCGGCACCCCTCCACCTTCTGCTGGAAGACTCTGGTGGCCGCCGGCAGCCGGGGCAGGGTGGGGACGGTGGGGACGATGCCATGGGCGTGGAGGACGCCCTCCAGGTTGCTGAGGAGGCCCCGCACCTTCAGGCGGGTGCTGTCGAGGCGGCGCAGGATGGGGGCCCCGGGGGGGTTGAGGTCGCGCTGGTGCTGGGTGATTCCCTGCAGCGCCCGGTCCATGTGGGCCATGGCCCCGTGCAGTGCCCGCAGCCCCCCGGTCCCCATCACCACCGTCCCCCGCAGCCACTCCAGCGAGGCGTTGGTGCGGCACAGCCAGCTGAAGGCCAGGCGCTGGTCCTGCTCCTGCCCATGGGAAAGGCAAGGGAGTCGGCGGGGGCTCGGTGGCGGTGGCGAGCCCACCCCCCCCGCCGACACACTAAGGGGGGCTTTCGCCCCCTTTTCCTGCCGTCGCCAGCCCTGGCGAGGTGTCACTCACGTAGAAGAGGAAGAGCTCCCGCGCGTCCTCGGCCATGTGCCGCACCAGTGCGTGGATCTGCTGCAGGGTCGGGGGCTGCGTGCTCCGCGCTGGCACAGCCCAGAGGAGGAAGAGTCCCTTGGCCACGGCTGGGGAGGAAGAGGAGGGAGATGGTGGAGATGGGGCGCCTCTCGCTGAGGAGCAATGGGACATGGCGACATGCGGGGTGGGGATGGGGAGCAGGGAGAGGTGGGAGCATCCATGACAAGAACATCTGTCCCGTGTGCCCATCACCCTGGCACCAGGCCTGGAGCAGAGGACTGCACGTCTCGGGTATGGTGACAAGGTGCCCGGTCCTGCCACAGGGACAGGGCAGCCACCGTGCCGGGAGCCAGCTGCTGGGAGCTGCCAGGGCCTTCGGCATGAGGAGGAGGACAATGAGGAGGAGGAAGACAAGGATGAGGAGGACAAGGATGAAGAGGACAAAGAGAAAGAGGAGGAGGAAAAGGAGTGTTAGGAAGAGTATTAGGAGGAGGAAGAGGAGGAAGAAAGTGTCCTCGAGGCATTAAGGAGTGCAGACAGCTCCTTCTGGCCCCGGCAGTTGCCCAGGCAGCTCCCTGTCAGTGCAGGCCAATGCGGGGCCACTGCAGACTGGGGACAGTGGTGGCACCCCTGGGCCTGTCCCCTCAGTCCCAGTGGGTGCTGCTCCGGCCCCGCTGTCACCGCAGCCACGTGAGTTCAGCACCGGAGCAGCACCCAGTGCCCAGCCCTCCCCAGCGGGGGTTTGGGGGCTCAGGGGACACGCCAGCCAACCGGGGTGACCCTGTCCCTCTGCCACCTGCCCCTGCTCCCCGCATCAACCCCAAACCACATCCCCCCGCCTGCCCCCTCCCGGCACCCCTTCTTCCGCAAAGGTGCCCGCGGAGCCCCGGGTGGGTTCCAGGGGCTGGGGGAGTGGCCCCCATCGGCGTGCCCACGGGCGGGGGGAAGCATCAGGGCCCTCCCGGAGCGGTGTGCGAGCGAGAGGGCAGTTGCGGGACGCAGCCTACCTGCCAGCACGCCCAGGGGCCGCGCGTGGCGCCGCATGTCCGGGTGCCGGGGAGCGGTGCTGCAGGGCGCGCGAGCGACTTCCTTACTGGTCGGCGAGGGGGAAGCTCGCCTTTTAACGTGCCCCGATTAGCCACCACCTCCGAAGGAGGCACCCAGGCCCAACGTAAAGAAATGGAGAAGTGAAGTGATGACTTGGGGGCCAATGAGCGGGGTGAGCCGGGCCGGGGAGGGGGGGAGGAAATGAGGCCGGTCGGACGATGGTTTTGTTCTTCGATTAAGTTCCTCGAGGGAGTCCTCGCGGGTCCAGCCCCTGCACAGGGCGAGCCGGATGCCCGGGGCACAGCATGGGGCTTCTTAGGAAAGCGCCACATTGAGTCACTGTCGTCTCTCTGCGCTCAGCTGGCATTCGTTAAACTGAAAAACAGCCTCCGAAACCGAAATGCGGACGACAGAGGCCGTTGGCAGCATCAGTGTCAGCTCTGGGGCCGGGGCAGGTGATGCTCGCCCCACATCTGAGCCCCACGATGCTGCAGCAGGAGGGGGGAAGGGTGGCACCACAGCCCCGCACCCATGGGTGCTGCTGGAGGCTGGCACCTCGCCACCCCCGGCTCGCACCTCTGGTGGAGGTGTGAACGGCTCTGACCGCAGGCCGGCGCTGGGGTGTCACCAAACTGTGCCATGCCCAGGGCATGGGCTGTGGTGGGGCCATAGCTGAAAATACGCCCTGGGATGGATGGGGATGCTCCAGGAGATGCCGTCTGTGTGTCTGTCTGTCTATCTGCTCTCCCCAGGGCGTGAGTCTCCCGTGCCTTGGCCCAGGGTGGGCGATGGGGAGCGGGGAGGACCCCAGGACACCCCCAGCACCCAAAGCCAGGGTGATGCTAAAGCCAGAGATGCTAATGATGGTGACAAGGGGACACCAGCACCCATGGGTGCCACTGTGTAAGGAACCAGCGCTGGCGGGGGAATGAGACAAGGGTGAGGCAGGCGGGACAGATCCGTTTCCCTTGCTAAACCGCCTGCAGCAGCCGGCGCTGAGCCTCCGGCGGGGAAGGAAATGCAATCGGCGGGGTCAGCGGCAGCGCCGGGGCTGCGGGCACTGCCCAAAGGCCGAGGTCAGCAGGAGGAAGCCCGGCACGGGTACAGCCCCAGCACTGCTGGAAGCGCCCGGTGCCAAGCCCCCAGCACCCTGAGCTGCTCTCGCCTTGCAGTAGGGCGTGGGAGGATGCCAGCAACGACCCCATAAAAATTAATGTATTTTTATTAGGTTTTATTTTCATTGTAATCCATCAGCTTTTGTGAAGACTCGTAAATTCCCAGTGAATCCGCCCAGCTGGGGTGGTGCCACATGGTGCCATGCACCAGACCTGGAGATCTTCTTCTTATGGGGCTCCAAACTTTGGGAAAACAACAGACAAGGACATGACCCCCCCCCCCCCCCAACTCAGTGCTCCATCAGCTTTGTGCCACCCTCTGCCATACTGACCCAAAGCATGCAGAATGCACACTTTGCAACCCAAAATCAGGGTGAATTGTTCCCCTTCTCATGGGTTTCAGCCCCAGAACGGGAACTTTGGGGCACCACGAAGCCGTGCAGGGCCGCAGTGCCCTGCTCTGTAAGCACAGGAAGCTGCCCGAGGCAGAATTTGCTGTTTCAGATGGGGTGGCTTGGGCAAGGGGAGGCCACACCAGAAATAACATCTCCTTGCGAGCGGAAGAGCGCAGCAGTGACTCACTTCCAGAAGACGAAATGTTTTCTTTTCCCCAAATTCCCCCCCACCCCAGCTGCCCCCAACCTGCAGAACTCCCTGCTGCAGGACACAGGGTGGTGCTGCTGACTCTTCCTCCTCCTCCTCCTTCTCTTCCTCCTCCTCAGGGTGTCCCCCTGCCTGGGGACACCCGTGGGTGCTGCTGGCCAGGCTGGGCCGTGCTCACGCGAGCTGGGGGCTGTGCGTAGGGCAGCTCTGGAGGGACAGAGGAGCCAGAATGCCCCTCTCTCCAGAAGAAACGCCTGCAGGACTGAGCCAGTTTGTCCATCCATCCATCTAGTCAGATGGCCAGTCACCCATCGGCCTGTCCACCCATCGGTCCAGTTGTCCACACAGCTATCTGTCCATCAACCTGTTCATTCCTCCAGATTCATCTACCCACCTGCACATCCCTCCACCTGTCCACCTATCCATGCATTCATCTGTCCTTCCACATGTACATCCTCCTGTCCACCCACCCGTCCACTTTTACATCCCTCCATCTGTCCACCCATCCACCTATCTGTCCTTCCCTGCACACATTCATCCATCCACATACATATTGCTGTCCATTGATCTACCCATCCATCTGTCCATCCGTCCATCCATCCATCCATCCATTTGTCCATCCAACTACAGATAAATCCCCCCATCCATCCATCTACCTCTCCATCCGTCCGTCTATCCATCCGTCCGTCCGTCCATCCATCCATCCATCCATCTATCTGTCCATCTGTCCATCCATCCATCCATCTATCTGTCCATCTGTCCATCTGTCCATCCGTCCATCCATCCATCCATCTATCCATCCATCCAGGACCCATGGTCCCGCAGGGTGCACGCTGCCAGCACAGGACCCACCAGGCGAAGCGGTCCTGCTTGGGGCACCCCGGTACCTCCGCCCTGCCCCTTTCCAAACCCAGGGCTTTGCACAGGGTCCCCGCAGACCACGGCAGAGGGACGGCGCGGTCACCAGCACCGACGGCTGGCAGCCCTTGGGGACATTGTGCAGGGATGTGCAATACCCAACGGGGCCGAAAATAGCGCGTGTGACCACACTGGCTGACAGTAATTTCTTCATCTCTGGGGCGCACGTCACTGATGTCTCATGACTCTGGAAAAGAGAGCGAGACAGGAAAGAAAGCACCCGAGGATCTGCAGGAAGCCGAGGGCTTGCCAACGCACATGGGGACGCAGGGGGGATGTGCGGGGAGCCCGGGTCTGCTCCCGTGCACACCAGTGCCCGCGAGGAACCCCGCTGCTATTCACGGCGGCGATGCCAGGGCTGGTGGCGACTGTCTGGTGCGACTTCCTGCCCAAAACACGTCACGGGACTGCCCCGACCTCGTCCCCGTCCCCGTCCCCTTCGATGTGGGCCCGGGGTCCCACCAAGGCGGGTGGCGTGAGAGCAGGCTGAGGCCACCGCCCACCTGCCCCGTCCCGTCCCGTCCTGTCCCCGAGCCTGGAAGGCTTTGAGGGGACGGGAGCAGACGTGGTTTTGCTCCCCTGTGCCTTTTCGCTTGCTCTGGCTCCCCGCTGGAAGAAGCCCCCAGGATGTTTCCGCCGTGCTTGCGCTCCCGCCGAGCCCCGCGCGTTGACCAGGCGCAGCCCCAGGGCATGCGGGGGGCACCCGGAGGCCACACAGCCCCCAGGCGAGAGCCACCTCGTTACAGCCATGGCCACTAACGAGGCTGCAGAAACGCCCCAGCCCTGACCCCATGTCCCAGACCCTTTTTCCCTGCCTACAACGCCAAGCTGCAGGCCAGCCCCGGGCACAGGTCACCCTATGGTGGGGACAGGAGTGCCACCAGCAGTGGGGACAGGTTCTGGGCCAGCCCCAGCTGTGGCCATGGTGTACTCTGAAAAACAAACAAACTAACAAAAACACCCCAAACCAACAAAAAATAGGACTTTTATTGACATTTAAAAGTGTGTAAAAATACAGCTTGGAAGGAGCTGGGGTGTCACTGTCCCGACCCCCCAATACACGATGGCCTGGCAGGGGTCGGGGCCACCCCGGAGGAGACACAGGGCTGAAATGCTGCCCTGGCCACCTCCTTCAGCCCCTGCTCTCAGCACTGGAAGGTTTGGGGAGATCCCCTGAGCGGGACGGGTCCAGAACCCCCCAGAAAAGGTGCAGAGCATCACAGCCACCACCCCGCACAGACACCCAGGGTCCCGCGTCCTGCCAGCCCCACGCTGTCACCTCCAGCAGGGCTGTGGCACATCACCGCTCTGGGGCACGCATCCCCCCCACACCTCCTCTCCTCACCACCACTCAAATTCCCCAAATCTGCCACTCCCCCCACCCTAAGAAAGCCAGGAAGGGACCTGAGGCAGAGGAGGGCACGGCGCTGCCCTTCAGCCTCTCCCGCGGGGATTCACAGCGGCGTGGACGTAATACTGTCACAGCAGTGCCACCGCGTCCCCCCCGCGTCCCCGGCGTGCAGGGAGCGACGCTGCGCCCCCCAGGCTCTGCCCAGCACCGGGGGGGGAAGGCTTAGAAATGAAAAACAGCGACAGGGCTGGGGACAGCCCTGGGCAGGAGGAGCCTGTGGGGACACCGCGCGGGTCCCCAGGGGCCACTGGACGGCATGGGGACAGCCGGCACGGGGACAGCTGGCCGCTATCTGCCGCTCTCCTGGCGCTTCTGCAGCAGCTGGATGACCTCGATGATGCCCTCCTCAGGGACCTGCGGGGACAAATGTCCCGTTAGCCCCGCTGGGGACACCGGGACCCTCCTGCCCGCGGTGCCACATGCCCCGTGCCGGGGAGGGCTCACCAAGGCATGGTCGAAGTTGAAGGTGCTGATGTAGTACGCCGAAATGTCGACGGCAGCCAGCGGCTCGGCGATCTGCGCCACGATGCCGCACTCATCTGGGGGAGGCAAGGTGTCCCGCGGTGACACCAGGGTCACCGCGATGGGGAGCCACCAGGTGGCAGGGGACACCAAAGGAAAGCACTAGGAGGGGACACGGGTGTGGCAGCAGGGGGGGCTCCCATGCTGGGTGGGGACGGGATGGGTGCTGAGCTGCAGGGGAGGGGGCCCAAATCCCTGCACCCCCACGGGGCAGGGGACGCGCACGGCGCCCACACTCACCGAAGCCCAGGGGCTGCCCGCCGATCCTCACCATCCGCCACAGCTCCCCGCTGGAGCTGGTCAGCAGCAGGTCACTGGGGAACCTGCAAAAGGGGGGGCTCTGAGTGCAGGAACACCCCCAACCCACCCAGCCGCCCCCAAAAGTTTGGGCACTGGGGCCCAGCACCAGCACCTACCGCTTCTGGGTCTCCGCGTCCATCACGATGGAGATGTAGCCCTCGATGAGCGAGAAGGCAAAGAAGGTGATGGAGTCGAGGTCCTGGCCACCAGCACTGGGCTCCTTGGGGGGGCTGAGGGAAGAGCGGGATGAGCCGGGCACGGGTTTGTGTCCCACCGTCAGCGGGACACAAAAAGAGCGCGTTTGGGGGAATTTGCAGAGCGCCGTGGTGACTCTGGAGGGGACGGTCCCACAAGGAAAGGCTGTTCCCAAAATGTTCCCATGCACATCAAAATGTTCTCTGGCACATCTCAGCCACCTCTGAACCGCCCCCCTTTGCTTTGCTGAAATATGTGGCTTGTCCCTCAGCACAGTGGCACCGGGACTTGGGGGCTCCAGTTCCCAGGAGTGGCAGCAGGACATGCAGCACCCACGGGTGGCATGCTCGAGGGAGCAAAAAACACTTTGCAAAATGCACCCAGAGCTTGAAAAGCGGCAGGGAGCGAGGTGTAGGGGGGCGACACCCAGCTGAGGGACCACCACCGATGTCCCCACCCTTGTCACCCACCTGTGGGAGTAGAAGAGGACGTCGATGAGCATGGTGGCGATGGCGGGCAGCGTGTCGGGTGCCACGGTCAGGATGCAGAAGCGGTTCTGGGGGCTCTGCACGGGGTGCAGCGTGGGGCTGGTGGCTGCGGGGCACAGCCACCCGTCACCGCCACACTCGGGGACAGCACCGCAGTGCCACCCCGTGGCCACCGCAGCCCCACGTCCCGCTGGGTGGTGGCCCCGGGGGTCCCCAACACGCGGGGGGACCTCCGGCAGCTGGAGCATCCCTGCGGGCACCAGGTGACCCCGGGGACGAGGTCACCCTTGGAGAAGTCCCCTTGCCACTCACCCGCCTTGGGCTTAAGGAAGCCGTTGCTGGCATCGTCGCAGGTGACGGGGATGGACTCGCCATTCTCTTCCTTGTAGATGTCGAACTCCCCAGCCAGCGTGTGGATGACCACAGGCAGGTCCCTCTCCCGCACCTGGCAGTGTCGCAGCGTCACCGACACCGGAGCAAGCCCCGCAGCCAGCTGGGGACAGCCGGGTCCCCGCCAGCAACCACGGAGCTGCCAGGGCCACGCGGCACCATCCCTGTTCCCACCCCGGGCTCACCAGGACGAAGTCGGTCTGGTAGGTGGAGAGCATCAGCACCGAGACGTGGTGCTCGGCCAGCGGCGCGATGACCGACCGGGCAATCTTGGTGACGCCGGTGGCCTGGCAGCCGGAGGGCGCCCGGCCGTTGGAGACGACGCTGAGCACCAGCCACGTCGAGTCCGCCACCTGCATGAACTCGGAGGGCGGCAGCTCTGCGAGGGAAAGGGGAAACTGAGGCACGGCGCTGGGGCAGGGCTGTCGCAGCAGTGGGGCCGCATTGGTGTTCCCGACCCTGCTGGCGGTGCTGTCGCTGTGGCACGACCTGCACTAGGAGCAGCGAGTGGGGACAGCGGGTCCCCTGTCCCCAGCCCATCCTCGTGCAGGCTGGCAGCCACCAGGGAGGGAGCGTGGGCACAGGAGGGGGCAGGCACCCAGCGGGACAGGCTCAGGGACACAGGAGGGGACTTGGCGGGGGCTGCCATGGGGCCACACTCAGCCTGGGGACAGCAATGACATCTCGCCCAGGGCACCGCAGGGGCTGTCTCCGCTCAACGGGGCGTGACGCAGCCACCTGCAGCGTGGGTCCCTGCTGCAAGGGCACCATGGGGTCCCGTGACACCGGGTGCTGGACCATGGGGAAACTGAGTCACGGCGCAACTGCAAAACAAGCGATGCCCTGACATTGTCACCGGGAAGCCTGCAGGGTCCTCGGGATGCCACGCAGTGAGGGCAGGATCAGCCGCACTCACAGAGCTGGAATTGCTATATTTTTGGGGACTTGCAGGGACAAACGCTCCAAGCCCGGGACGCGTTCCTCCTGCACCATCTGGGCTGTGCACAAAGGGGTGCAGCACCCCAAAGCCAGGCCCCTGGGGCTGCCCACATCTCCCCCTGGATCCTCCAGCCCCCAGGAGCCGCCAGCCCAGCAGGGAGCTTGAGCCGTGCCAGGATGCTCAGCAGGGACGGGTCAGGGGCACCGGAGGAGACGCAGAACGGCCACCCCACCATGCCACCGCCCCGTGCCACCCCAGCCGCGTGGCCACCCGGCTCCAATGAGCCGTGTCCCTGGGGCCGAGCCCACGCTGGCCGGGGGCCAGGGTTGCCTCCCCAGAAACGCTGCTTTTGTTGGCAGGGAGCGAGCGTGCCGGCCGGTTCCTTCCTGCCCCACACCCGCTCCCCAGGAAGGGCCGGATCGGGGCCGTGCTCTTCCTCCGGCACCCGTGCTCCTCCCGCAGCTGCCCCAGGCCAGGACACGTCCCGATCCCGGCATCCCAATTCCCCGGGAGGTGCAGGGTCAGGGGGGAGCCTGACACCCCCAAACCTCATCGTCCCCTTGCCCAGGCGAGGCAGGGAGGCCCGTGGCACTGAGCTGAGGCCGCAGGACTCATCGCAGCAGTGAGGGAGGCGTGAGCCATGGGGCGAGGCCGGATCCGGAGGTCCGAAGCCCAGGGCCTTGGCGGGTGTTGGCAGCCTCCTGTTCCTGCGCAGGAAGCACCAGAACAGCCCCTGCTCGTTCCCAGGGCCAGGGCCAGGGACCGCACTGCCGCGTCCCCGCTTAATCGCTTTTCAACACCGGCAGGAACCGGGGGCCACGGGGGAGGCTGCGACTGCACGGGGGTCCCCAAACACCACTGTCCCGATGCCTCGGCTGGCCCCAGGGCTTAATCCAACCCCCAGCCCAGAAATTAAAACAAGGCTGGGGGGGTGTCCCCCCTGTGCCCCCACAGGGCGCTGGCAGCCCCCCAGCCCGGCGCCGAGCAGCGGGGCGGCCGACTCGCTGCACCATTGTTCGCCGCTTCCCGCCTGCCCCACGGGATCGAGGAGCGTTTGTCCGCAGGCACCGAAAAAAAAATAAAATACAATACATGGGGGGAACGGCCCCAGCTCTTCAGGAGAGAGCCTGGCTCCCAGCAAAAGGGCTGGGGGGAGCTGGGCTGGATCCAGCCAGCGATCGCCCCGTGCTGCCGGACCGCTGACCCTTGTTCCTTGGGGCACATCCAGGGAGATAAGGCCCAGCCGGGGAGGTCTGGGTGCGGGAGGCTTGGGACAGGATCTGTCCTACCAGCACGGCCTGTCAGGGCAGGTCTGGTGGTAAGGCTGCAGAATGGCACACACAGGCTCTCGGGATGGGGACATCGTGCTGTGACACCTCCCAGGGAGGGGACCAGCCCAGAAGGGCTCAAAGACTCCAGGACGCCCCGACGCTGGGATACTGGTGCTGGGCAGCATCCCCAGTACCCCCAGAAGCACCCCTGGTCCCCCAAGGCCGGGCTCAGCCACATGGGTGGGGAATTGGCCCTGTTCCACCACGGTGGTGGCCAGTCCCAGCCCTCACCAGGCAGGGGGACAGCAGTGGAGCAGCCATGGAAGGACATTGGCAGCTCTGCCAGCAGCACCCCGTGCAGGCAGGGAGCCCTGGGTGCTGCCCGCAGCCCTTCCCTTGTGTCCCGGGAGGTTTGTGCCCCATGCTCGGGCTTGGCAGGCGCAGGGCTCCTCACAGGAGCCTTTCCCCACCCATACCCCAGCCTCATCCAAGCATGTGGAGGCACGGCCGCGTCTCCGAGGCAGTTGGTAGCGCCAAGGCAGGCAAGCTGAGAGAGTCTCAGTGGGGCAAGCCAGGGCATCCCTGACACAAGCCACGGCTCGCTGCCCGTGGTGAGCTCCGAGAGTCGCTGTGCTGTGCCGGTCTGGGCTGAGAACGGCCACAACTCATTGCTGCAGTGCCAGGTACCTTTGAAGCCCTCCTCGTCCAGCATGATGGTGTAGTCCTCAGGGGTCTCCGTCAGGCTGAAGAACTTGCACCTATGGGGCACAAACTGCCGCTGCCCGACCCGCGCGTGGCTCCGGGGAAGGGGGGAGCGGGGCGCGCCCTCCCTCCCCCCCGCACGGCACCGCCGCGAGCACGGGAGGACGGGGAGGATGAAGAGGAGGGTGAGGAAGGGGGGAGGCCGGTACCTGCAGCGCTGGGGCAGGAAGAGCAGCTTGAGCAGCGGGTGGGTGTAGAGCCAGAGCCCGCGGCGCGCCAGGCTCAGCACCCGCACCCGGTGCTCCAGGATGTGCAGGTCCATGGCGGCCGGGGCCGGGGCCGGGGCCGGGGCCGGGGCCGGGGCCGCTCCAAGCGCGCCCCGCGGCCGCTCGGAGCAGCGGGAGGGGTCCCGCGGCCGCCCCGCCCCGGCCCCGCCTCGCCCCTCCCCGGCCCCCGGCCGCGCCCCGCCCCGCCGCCCGCTGCGCGGAGCTTTCCGGGGGGCACCGGGCCTGACGCGGGGCTTGCACCGTACCCGGGCGGAGGGGGGGCTCCAGCAACGCTGCCGGGCGCTTCCCCGCAGCCGCTTCTTCAGGGGAAAAGGGGTTTTGAAAGGGGGGGGGGGGGGGAGCTGAGGTTTTTGCAGAACTCCCGCCTGCAGGAATCGCGGGGAGGGAGAAGCCGCTTGGGCTCCATTTTGTGCGCGGAAAGCAGAGCCCTGGGAGGCCGTGGGATAGAGCCCGGGTGGGGCCGGGCTGCTCCTGCCTCGGTGGGGCCACGGGAGCCGTGACACTGGGAGGGGACTGAAGGCTTGGTGCCGGAAAGGGATGGCCGTGAGGGGCTCACCCCCAAAGCAGCCACCCGAGAAGCCCCTGCAGCCTGGCAATGGCTGGAGATGGCCTCCATGGGTGTCACGAACGTGGGCAGGTCTCAGCATCCCTCATTTGCGCTTCAAACAGCCCAGCCGTGGCTTGCCGTGGGGCAGGGTGAAGCAGTAGGGCTGGCTGGGGCAGTGAGTCACGGCCCTCGGCCCTGGTTGTCCCCACGGTGTCCCTGACGGGGACAGTGCTGCCACCACCCAGCACAAGGACAGGGCCTGCCCCTGGGTTGCTGCCACGTGTGTGGGATGCACAAGAGGAGCCAGCCCCTGATCCAGGAGAGGCTGCAGGAGGAAGGTTCATGGCAGCTGCTCTGGCTCAATAAAGGATGCCACCTTTGGCTCGGGAGCCAGAGACACTGCTGGAGTTGAGGAGAGCTTGGGATGGCTTAGTCCCCCCCAAAACTGCAGCCTGCATTGACATAGCTGGGGTGAGCAAGAGATGGGAGGCGAGTGTGAGCACCTGGCTACCCATCTGGGTCCATGTCACCCCCCATAGCACCCGGCCACCCATCTGGGTCCCTGTCACCCCCCATAGCACCCAAAGGTGATGGGAAAATGCATGGGGGAGGTGGTGCCCCCCAGCCGCACTCAGGGAGCCGCAGACGCTGCGCCTTTACACAATCCTGCTTTATTTTCCCTTTGTACAAAACCATTTTTCCCCGCTTTATTTTACAAAGCTACCCCCAGCCCTTGGTGAGGGCGGGGGAAGAGAGGGGACCCCGCAGCGGGGAGCGCCCAGCCGCTCGCGCCCCATCTCACCTCCGCTGTGGGGTGGGTGGCAAGAAGGGGACCCCAGCATGGGGCTTGCGAGGGTCATGGTCTGGCATCAAATCCCGCCGCCCCTGGTGCATCCCGCCTGCAGTTCCCAACCTTGGCCCCCGTCCTGCAACGGTTACTGCCACGGAGGAATAATAAATAGGCTCAGTGAATAGGTAAATTCAGTACTACATATTGGGCTACACTTTGATACATCCTCACTAGATAAAGAGGAGGGGGGCAGCAGCTGCCCCCAGCTCCTCACGTACCCCCAGTCCCGCTGCGCCAGGCGCAAGCACTGGGGAACTGGGTCTGGGTCTGCCCTGCCAGCACAGGTGGGCAGGGGAAGCCCGGGGGCGGCGGGAGGGACACTGGGGACGTGGGTCAAGGGGCTGGGGGACAAGGAGCGGGACCCGAGGGGCAGCCTGGCCCCCCAGCCACAGCGAGGGAGCGCGGGTGGCTCAGCCACCCCGTGCCAGGGCTCCCACCGCTCATGGTGCCAGCACCCTGCTGGGGTGGGGACAATGCAGGCACCCACCGTGTGCTGGACATGTCCCCTTTTGTCACCGCGCTCGGTCGAGCTCCTGCAGACGCCCCCCTCCAACCATGGGACCCCAGCTTCACGCCCACCCTAAGCGGGCACCAGCATGTGGCATCCCCATGGTGCCGCAGCAGCCAGCCCGTCCCCACAGGGCAGCGGCTGCATCCTGATCCCCCCAGCCCCGAGTCCCCACCGCCAGGCGCCGCGGGGGTCCCCTCCCGCCCTCGGCCGCAGAGGGAGCAGCGTCCTCGAGCCCGGGTCCGTGCACAGCCCAGCTGAGCCCGGCTGCCCGGGCGCAGCGCGGCGTCAGCCCTACAAGTACGTGTCCTCGCTCTCCCGGGAGCACAGGCTCTCCTTGGACTGGTGGTGGGGGGACACCTGGGGGTGCAGCAGCTCACGGGCAGCACCGGGCGCCCCGTTGCCCTCAGCTCCAGGGCCGTTGGCGGGGCTGCCTAAGCTCTTCTCTCGGTTTTTCTCCTTGCTCTTGCGGGCCTTGGGCACCGGGGCGGGCCCGGCGGGCACAATGATGGAGGGCACGGGCTCCAGCGCCTTGCGGGTGGGGGGCTCGGCCTCGCTGATGGCCTTGGCGCCGTGCAGGCGCGGGGGGGACTTGCACTGCAGCTCCCCGTGTGTCTCCCGCCACTTCTTCAGCTGGATCAGGTGCTCCCGCTCGATCTGCCGCTCCGTCACCGGCAGCTCGATGACCTGCAGGGGGGAATGATTTGTGCCACCGATATCCCACCCGCAGCGCCACCCGGGACAGGGGTAGCCCCAAAACCAGGTCCTGCTAGGAACTGTCCCGGTTCCAGGCAAGCTCTGCCCGACGAGGGGTGGCCCCATGCACTGCGCCCCCCGGACCCTCACCTCCTGCACCAGGAAGGTCTCCTGCATGATCTTGGGGCTGAGGGCCCTCAGCCGCTCCATGGTCTCGTACTGGCCCTGGCAGGACTTGAGCTTGTCCGAGGAGCCCAGGGTGTGTTTGAGCAGCACCAGGCCCACCCGGAAGATGATTTTCACCCCTGGAAGTGGAGAGGTGAGGCAGCAAGCGGCAGGTGGCACAGGGTGAGGTGGCACGCTGCCACCACGTCCCTCTGGTGGTCCCCATGCCCCCCTCTTCCCCAGGAACCCCTCCCCAGGCCCGAAGCCGACCATGACACAACTCAGCTCAGCCCCAAGCTGTGCTGGTGTGGCTGCCAATGCAAAGGGACACTTGCACGTGCTCCCCTTCATCCCACCCAGCACCAGGGTGGGATCCTGATGCCTCTCCAGGCCTCTTTGCCTGGGATGGGCACCGTGGAGCCCTGTAAGAGCTGTTCGCCCACTCCAGGCTGGGGCCACCAGCACTGCTGTCACCTGCTGAGCTGGGACACAGCACGTAGGGCAGCAGGTGCCAGTCCTGCCAGCAGTCAGGGCACACACGAGGATAAACGTTGGCATTTGGGACACACACTGCCCACCACAAACTTTGTTTGCACAAGCACTGATGCAAACATGCCCTCTGGCTCCCCACTAACCTCCTGATAGCCTCCACCCCACAAACTTCTGCTCCACTCTTCCTGACAAAGCCCCAAGTGCCTTCCTTGTGCCAAGGGGGCTGCCATCCACCCACGGAGGCTGGCCCATGCCGCAGCCTCCAGGAGGAGGCCCCTACCTTCGCAGAAGAACATGTCCCAGACACGCAGCACAGAGCTCCAGGGCAGCGTGCGAGAGAAGGCGCACATGAACCACTCCGTCATGTAGAGGATGGGGTCGATCTTCTGCTTGCTCAGGTGCTTGTAGGCCACGGGCGAGACCTTGTGCAGCAGCGAGAAGAGGATCTGCCCGTCCAGCTGAATGGCCTCCTGCGGGGACAGCATCAGCAGGGACCTCCCTGGCCAGCGTGTTAACCCCGGTCCTTGGCTCAGCCCCAGGATCAGCTCCACAGTGCCTGGCCCCAGCCCACCAGGGCAGCCCCCAGGCCCAGCTGCGGGATCCGTGCCACACGTACTATGGCAGCAAAGCTGCACCAAGCCCCCCATCCCTCACTGCTGGATGCTCCTGGGGATCCTGGCATCATGCAAAGACTGTGGGGACACCCAGGCTGCCCCAAGCACCCCTTCTTTCCCCATGGAATGAGCTGTGGGAGCTCCCGGCCCCTTGGAGGAGCACCATGGCCCTGCACTCACCAGCTTCTCACTGTAGTAGCCGGGGAGGTACTTCTCGCAGATCTGTACCAGGCACCAGAACGCTTGCTGCAAGCCAAAGGACAGTGGGTCAGTGTCCGGGTGCGCACAGGGGACAGCCCTGCAGCCCCGACCTTGCCCCGATGGACCAAGGGAGTGGGCAGAGCACACCTGGGGCATGCTCGCACCGGCTGAGTTTTGGGGCAAACCGGTGCCGTGAGCCAAGCACCTGCCCGCCAGCACCACCCCGCTCCCCCTGCTGCTCCCCGCTTGTACCTCGGCCGGCATGTGCATGAGCAGGACCGCAGCGATGGGGGCCTGGGCCTGGCAGTAGCCCTCCTCCGGGCGGTACAGCGTGTAGGCCTTCAGCACCCGAAACAGGTCCTGCTGCCTGCGGAGACAACGTGGGGAGAGAGAGGTGGAGAGCGGGCACGGGCACAGCCCAGCGGCCTCCCCTGCAGCCCCACACCAGCACGGTGACCCCACACCGTGGGCCAGCCGCTGCTCATCGCTCTTCCCCCACGTGTCAGTCCCTGGCCGGGATCCCTCTTCGCCACAACACCAGGCTACAGGGCACAAACCCCACGGCACGGCCCCAAGGGGGGCCCAGCAGCTACCAAGGACCAGACACGTGGCTGCTCCACTTACCCGTGGCCTCCGCGCGAGACAAACATCTCGTGGAAGGGGAACTGCCGATGGAGATCCCGCTCGATCACGTCCAGCCACTTCGGCTCTCCCGGGAGGAGATCCAGCTCCTGGGAAGGAGAGGGTCAGGGTGAGCAGCACCAGCTGAGCGCCAGCCCCCCCCCCGGCACGCAGCGAGCCTGGGGGAGCCCACGGCGGTGTGCCCACGGGGCTGGACCTGCCCCCAGCCCGCACTGCCCGGCACACACTCACATCAAACTTGCCGATGTTCTGCTCCAGCTTGACCTTGCTGCCGGAGAGGTACTGCCAGGCTCGGCCCCGCAGCGAGGGCGGGATCCCCTTCTGGCACCGCAGCCGGATCTGCACGGGGAACAAAGCCCTCAGGGGATATCACGGAGCACTGAGGCTCCCGGGGCAAGACACGGGCCAGGCCCAGCACTGCAGCAGCAGCACAACCTCCCCCTACAAGGGGACATGTCCTCATACCACCAGGAACAGGGTGCCCCCTGACAGACGTACAGGATGGCACGTGGAGCTGCAGTTAGAGACCCTGGGGGTCCCGGGAGGGGAGCTGAGGGGCTGTGCCAGGCAGGCCGGGGTCTGCTCAGCCCCTTCTCCCCAGCCCTGCTCTTAACACGCCAGCCAAAGCTGCGCTGGCAAGAGGGAGCTGCAGATGGCGGCACGAGCCCGGCTGAGGCGGCGCAGCTTGCAGACAGCTCCCAACAAGCCCAGCTCTGCCTCAAGCAGGACCCCACGGGCAACTGGAAAAGCAAACGGCAGAGCCACTGGCTCCCTCCACAGAGGCTGGCTCCCTCCCCACGCTGCCACGGCCCACAGGGAAGCCGGAGAGCTCCGAGTGCTCTACTCGTGGGGCAGGTAGAGGAGAGGGCTCTGCGTCCCCATCCCTCCTGCCCGCGGGGCTGTGCGGAGCGGCAGGGACAGAGCTGGCCCCAGCTCCGAGCCCCAGCAGCCGGCTCCGTGCCCAGCCAGCCCCAGGCTCCCTTGGCACGGGGCACCAACCGGACCAAAGTCCGGGCTGGGCAGCGCGGGTGCCACCTCCGCAGCAGGGGGCCGGACTCGCTTAACCCTGCTGCTGCCAGCAGCCGGGGCCGGGCTGTGCCCTTCCCTGCGGCCCTGCTAGCGCTCCAGCCCCACTCCAGGGAACCAACGGCACCAGCAAGGCAGGGACCCATGAGATGGACGCTTTTGGTACAGCATAAAGCCCCGCAAAACCCCAGCACAGCCTCCGTGCCTCGGGTCTCTGCTTGGGCAGCACGCACAAGTGCCCGAGAGGCACCAGGGCTCCGCAAGCTGACAGCTCTGAGCCTCCCTGCCGTGGGGCTCGGCAGCCCCGGGGCTCTCCTCCCCGGCCAGAGCTTGCTCTCCCTGTTTGCCAGCTGACTCGGGAGCAGGCACTTGTGTTTCCAAGCAGCCCGGCCCAGTGTGGTGGTGGTAACGCCACGTTCCTCGCTGCTCCCTCACCGCAGCGCTGCTTGTTTACCCGGCCAGGCCCCGCGAGGGCTTTGTGCTCGCAGGAAACGCAGCGGGCGATGCCCAGGGTGGCCACGGGCAGCTCCGCCAGCGCTGACAGCTCCCGCTCCTGCTGCCCTTCCTGCTGGCTGAGCAGCCAGGAAGGAAGCCGCCTTGCAGGGAGCAAGAGCCGTTCGTGTTTGGCTGAGCAGCGCAGCTGGGGCAGGCAGGGGGGTGAGGTGGTTTTGCCCCCACCTCCCCAATCCCCCAGCTCCTGCTGGGGCCCTGCCATCACTGCCGGGGCCCCCGCATGCCAGATCGGGAGCGCACCCGGGCAGAGGGATGCTGAAAGCAAGGAGCAGCCGGAGCTGCCCACGCGTCTGCACTCCCTCAGTCTGCCTGGAAAGGGCACGGGCCGGCACGTGGCGCTGGCACGGCTCAGCGCTGGCAGGACCCGGGCCAGCGATGCAGGAGAGTT
Source organism: Anser cygnoides (assembly GCF_040182565.1). Lineage (NCBI taxonomy): Eukaryota > Metazoa > Chordata > Aves > Anseriformes > Anatidae > Anser > Anser cygnoides. The sequence goes on from NC_089889.1 coordinate 14,124,436, forward strand.
TTAGGAGCAGTGCAGGTGCGAGCAAGCCGGCTGGCTGCGGGGCCTGGGCAAGGAGCAGCTCTCTGCATCAGCCCTTGGAGGCTCCAGGCACCGATTTTGCAGCAGGACAGAGCGCACAGGCCCTGCGGCTCCACAGGGACATCCAGAAGCTCGGCCCCAGCATGAGGGAGCTCCTCCGCCAGCAGCGCGGCTGCCAGGGCACTCACCCACGCCTGGAAATCATGCGGAGAGCAGAGCAAAGCGCCCTCGGGACAAAGCGCCCGCCTGCTGTGACCCCAAAAGTTCTCAGGAATCCTTCACAAGCAGCCAAGAAGCGGATGAGGGATTCCTCTGTCGGTCACCAGGCACCGAGCGGTGCTCGGGGAGCGCTGCAGGCAGCTCCGGCGGGGGCACGGCACGCGGAGCGGTGCCAGGAGGCCGTGCCAGCGGGCAGGGGGAGGAGGCAGCCCTCGGTCCGCCAGCAGCCTCACCACTCTGTCAGGCCAGCAGCATCAGCCCAGGGCTTCCTTCATCCCATCCCCGTTGCATGCACAGCCTCGGGAGGTCAGGGAGCACCAAGGCACCAGCATGGCCCTGCGTGGCACCGGGGCCACCGAGCCCACACCACCACCGGCCTTCCAACCAGCCCCGGCTTGCAGGCCACATCAGGCACGCCAGGCTCAACTATTTCCTACCCACGGCATTTTTTTTTTTTTTTTTGGGTCTGCAAGATGCTCGGAGCAGAAGTTTCCATGACCTAACAATTCCCATGGCTGCCTGCACGCAGCCAAACGAGCCCTAGGAAGCCAGCAGGGAGCAGCCGTGCGCAGCGGCAGCCGGCTGGGGGACGCGCAGCCTCCGCGTCCCACGGCTGGATGCTGGCCTGAGCTGACAGCATCACCCCAAAGGCAACGCGACCGTCCGCCTGCGGGGACTCGGGGACGTGCCCCAGGGCCTTGGGGGGACACTGCTGCCACCTCCGGGCGTTCTGGGGTCACCCACCTTCTTGTGCTTTTTGGCCATCCACTTGTCCCAGTTGTTGAGCATGTCCAGCCACTTGGACTCGCGCTGCCGCAGCACCTCCAAGGGCACCTCCTCCAGCCTGCGGGGCGAAGGGATGAGGCGGGTGAGCGCGGCCGCAAGCCCCGTACCCACCGCGGAGCCCACCCGTCCCTGCCGTGCCCCCGCGGCCCCACCGATCCGCAGAGCCCCAGCCGCCCCACGAAGAGGGGAGCATTTTCCAGCAGCGCTCAGCTGGGGTGGGCGTCCCTATTTAACCTGGCAGAGGCCCCCAGGGCTGCCTCCGAGCTGGGCGGGGGGTGGTGGTGGCACTGGGTGGCTTCGTGCTGCCCCCAGCCCCTCCACGGGCAGAGGACCAGCTCATTGCCACAGCCTGGGGCGCGCCAGCGGCTTGGCCGAGCCCTCGGCAGCCACCTCCCTGGTGGTGCCGCGCTCCCAGCCCTGCCCTGCGAGGTCCCACCCGCGGGTCAGACGGGGCCGAACGCGCTTGTTTTGGAGCAGCTCCACCGGGAGCCGCTCGGCCGAGGGCGGCCGCCGCGCCCTCCCTGTCGCAGGCCGGGCACGGCGCAGCGCCTCGGCCACCGGCATGGGGACCGGGGACCCGAGGGCACGCTGGCCTCGAGCCGGGGAGCCCGGGGCTCCGCGAGGCGTGGGAAGCCGGAGAGAGCTGGACACTGGATACTGGGGCTGGCCGCGGGCCTGCTGGAGCCCCGCCAGCCCGGGCTGGAAGCTGTCACCAGCTGACGGCCGCCCGGCAGCGGGCACCGAGCGGGGACCGGCGGCCGCGTTTCGGGTGGCGGAGGCTGGCGTGGGGGCACCCCGCGGGGGACGGAGCCCCACGGCCGGGCCCTCCCCAGCGTCCCCGCGGCCTCCGAGAGTGCCGGGAAGGGGGGTGGGGGACGGGGACGGGGGGGGACCCGTCCCCAGAGCCCGAGCGGCTCCGCGGTGCGCGGATGGCGGCCGTGCCGCCGGCTGCCCGCCGCCTGCCCGGTGCGGAGCCCCGCGGGAGGGCAGGATCGGGCCCCGGGAGGCCGGCAGGAGGGAGGCCGGGCCCGGGGAGCGCCGCTGCCCCCGGAGGCCGGGCAGCGGAGGAAGAAGAGGAGAAGGAGGAGGAGGAGGAGGAGGCGGCGGCGCCGTGCTCAGGCCCCGGGGCCGGGGCGGTGCCGGCCGCAGCCCCGCTTCCTCCTGCCGGGGCCGGCGGAGGCCTGGAGGCCGCCCCCGAGGGCTTCCTCCCGGAGCCCAGAGGCGGCTGCGGCCTCCCCGCGCCGGGGCGAGGAGGAGCGGGCGGCGGGGGGGCGCTCCCCGGGGGCCGGTACCGGGCGGTTGAAGGTGGGGGGGGGGGGCCCGGAGCCGTCCCCCCGCCGGGCCTCCACCCCCCCGTCCCCCGTCCCCGCCGCCGCCACTCACGGCCCCTCGGCGCTGCGGCTGCCCACGATGAAGCCGAACTTGTCGACGCGCCGCTCCTCGGGGCCGCCGCCGTTGACCTCCGAGTCGGAGCCCAGCGAGCTGAGCTCGTCGCCGCCCGCCTCCGCCAGGCTCTCGCGGGTCCCCGCCAGGTCGCGGGCGCTGCCGGGCGAGCCGGGCCCGCCGCCCCCGCGGCTCTTGGCCATGGCGGCGCGGCTCAGCGGCTCCGCCGCCCCTCCATGCCGCGGCCACGGCGGCGGGCGCGCCCCCCCCCTCCCTCCCCGCCCGCCGCCCCGGTGCCGCCCCGCTGCCGCCGCGCCATTGGGCGGCGCTGAGGGGGGGGAGGGCGGAGGGAGCCAATGGGAGGGGAGAGGGGTGGGGGAGCCCGCCGTCGGGGGGCAGGGATTGGGTGAGAGGTGGGGAGGGAGGTGTCAGTCAGGGAGAGGGCCCGCCTCCTTCCGCCTGCCCGCCCGGTAGTGGCAGGGGGAGGGCGGGGCTGCGTGGGGGGACTGGGAGGGACTGGGGGGGGCACTGGGATGGGGCTGGGGGGCACTGAGTGGAATTGGGGGGCGCTGGGATGGGACTGGGGGGAACTAGGGTGGGTCTGGGGGGCGCTGGGGGATACTGGAATGGGACTGGGGGGCACTGGGGGGCACTGGGACGGGACTGGGGGGGACTGAGTGGAATTGGGGGGCGCTGGGATGGGACTGGGGGGAACTGAGGTGGGACTGGGGAACACTGGGATGAGGCTGTAGGGCTCTGTGGGGCGCTGGGACGGGACTGGGAGGAACTGGGGGGCACTGGGACAGGACTGGGAGGAACTGGGGGGCATTGGGATGGGACTGAGTGGAACTGGGGAATGTTGGGATGGAACTGTGATGGGACCAGGGGGCACCAGGGGACACTGGGACAGAACTGTGAGGAACTGGGATGGGACCAGGGGAAACTGGGATGGGACTGGGAGAAACTGGGGCAGAACTTAGGAGACATGGGGACTGGAGTGGGGGGATGGCTGGGAGCAGACTGGGGTGGAACTGGGGGGGCTCTAGGATGGAACTGGGAGGAACTGGAGGGAATTGGGATGGGACGGGGGGCACTGAGTGGGACTGGACTGAGGAGGATCTGAGGCAGAACGGGGACTGGGCTGGAACTGGGGGGATGGCTGGGAGCAGACTGGGGTGGAACCGGGACCCGGCTGAGCCACAGCAGCGCTGCAGGGGCTGCCCCGGACCCGTGCCGGGATGGGGCTGGGACTCCCTGGGGTGCACTGGGGGGCTCAGGGCCGGGCCCCAGCGGGACCAGGCTGGTTTTCAGAGCCCAGGTGGCTGCAGGCAGCTCCCGTTCCCTCCTCCCACTCGCCTGCAGCCAGCTTTGCACCCAGGACCAGCACCGCAGCAGGGGGGCTGCGCGCGTGGCAGGCGTCGAAGCCCAGCGCCCGCCCCGTTTCCCCCTCTCAGGGCACGCTGCAACCCGGGCTGAGAGCCCACGGGGCCCGCAGGGAGCGGTGCCCGGCCCCAGTGGCACGGGGAGAAGCATCTGCCCGCGAAACCCAGGGATGGGGCGGGAGGCAGCGCCGCATCCAGACCCCGCGGCTTCCCCGGAGGCTGCCAAGCCCACAGGGCGCTGCCGCCACCAGCCCGTACTGGTGGAACTGGCCTGGCCCTGGCCGCGCTAAAAATACAGCGCAAAGCATGCGGCGGGGCCCGGCCCAGCCCAGCACCGGGCGGCACGGCCACGTCCCAGCCGGGGCTGCAGCAGGAGTTCAGCAGCAAGTGGAGGCCCCGGCTTGCTGTGCCACCCCCGTCTGCAAAAACGGCAGGGCTTTGTTAGAATCGAGACCCCTCTTAAAAGAGGAAAGGTGATGGGCAAGTTCCCGGGGACCCAGGGCACACAGACCATGGCCGGCAGCCCCCATCAAGCCCTCTCCAGATTTTTCCGGCACCCCCACGCTGCAGGTCCTCAGCGCCGGAGTGGAAGGCTCCGATAACAGTTGTTTTGTAGGAGATACACACGGACAGTCTGCTACAACGTTTATCTGTAATATTTAGATTGAAACGGGCTTGCTGCTGGCAAGGCTCCCTGTGAGCTGTTTCCAGCGCTCCGGCGTGTGTTTTCCTGCAGGAGCGTGGGGCTGGGTGCTCGGCCCTGCCAGGCTCATAAACCGGGCTTGGCTGCGGCGGAGGCTGGAAATGTCATCCAGGCACCAGCACAGCCTCCACCGGGAGCCATCGAGGAACGACCCGTGGCTGGGCAGGGCGGCCAGGTTCTTGCACAAGCACTGTGGCTGCTCGCAGCACCAGCGGGTGCAGCCAGAAGGGGACAAAAAAAGAAAAAAAAAAAAGCTGCATGACCTTAAATACAGTCCTGTCCTACGCAGGGTGCAGGAACGTGACTTCTCCATTTCAGAGCTTTCTCTGCAGTTTTTATCAGCTCTGGAAAACACCACTCGCTAGCGAGCTACTCGCACGCTTCTTTAGCAAACCTCCACTGCAATGGCTCCAAGCTATGAAGCTATGCCCCCCCCCCATTTTGTTTTCCCTATGAAAACATCGTTCCTATTGTCCTAACCCTACCACACTATTATTGTCTAGTCTTTAAAAGCAAGAGGAAAGCAATGAGCACGCCTTCCTAGGGGGCAGGCGCACCCCCACATCCTCAGTACACCCAGCCAGCCTGCCCACACCTGCAGAGGAGCTATTAATTCGGCATCCTGCGGCTCGAGGGGAGCGGGCCGCGTTCGCGCGCCGCTCGCAGACACGCGGGCACCTGCCAGCCGCGGCAGCTGGCCGAGCAGGAGAAGCAGCAGCCACCTGGGCTGGGCCCGTGCCAGGCACCTTCCCTGCAGCACAGCGCTTCCTCGGCCGCCCGCCCCGCGATGAGCACACAGGAGGCGGGAGGACGTCGACTCTTCACTCCTGCTTCATCTCTCTTTCCCCCCCCCCCCCCCCCGAGCACAAAATAAGGTAAACAGGATCTTCCTGTAAGGCCTGGACATTGCAGAAAAGAAAGCAAAACAACCCACCCGTGGCTTTGGATTGTCCCAGAAGAGCAGAGGTACCCAAAGGACGTGGCTGCTGGGGCAGCAGCAGACAACCCACCTTCCTCGGCCACCTCGTTACCTCTCCACAGCTTAACCCAGCCTTGCCGTGCCTGGGCTGTGGGCGTTTCAAACTGCCACACAGCTTCGACGGAAGGTAAGGGCATAATCTGTTCTGTGGATCTGAATGCTCTCCGGAACCAGGAGATGCTAACCGCACGGTAGGGTGAAACACTTTTCCGAGAAAATTCCCACTAACGAGATTTAAGCTCAAAACCACCTCTCTATACCCATACACAGACAAACACGAGTACGCACATGTGTGGTACGCTTGGGAATACAGGGGTAGCGCTGAGAAAATTTTAACGAAACCCTTTTCTTGAAGCTTTTCCTAGGAAATCAGAGCATTTCCTAGGATAAAATAGTTGATTTTAAAGACCAGTGCACTTCCCCACAACCCATCCAGGACCGCAGCACTATGAAGTCAGGCACACCTCCACCTGAAAAGCCCAAACCCCCAAGAACGAGAGCTGCTACAAACAGGACCTCGCACCGAGATGCATGTTTATTAAAAGAAATCACGGGCTGTACAGAACAAGCACGAAGCTGCTTAGCATGCAGTCCCGGATCTCCTTTATCGCAAGGGACAGCCACGCACACTTACACTGAGGGAGGATAAAATTCCAAGTCAGGGTCAGTGCAAGAGGCTCTTGCGGATAGATTTGAGACAGAAAAAGAACAAGGGGCTTAGTAAGTACATTGAGAAAGAAGTTTTCAATTAGAAAAAAGGTTAAACAAAGCAGCAAACACTGTGGTCAGACGGATGATGTTCTTGGTCAGTATAAATCCCTCAAAGATGGATCTAGACTAAGCTGGGCATGACCTCAATGTGGCTTCTCTAGGGAATTCACCAGGGAGACAACAAACCTGGACACCAGCATTCTAGCAAAGCATCGATCACTAGCAGACCGCTGCAGTTACGCACTAGCTCACTACACTCACACAGCTTTCAGGGCTCTACCAGCCGCCCCCCCCCCTCATTAGCCACCCAGGCACTGGGTTCACAGTCTCTCTTCTCAAACAAGTTGGTAGGCAGTCTACAGCTTGTCACAGCGGCCCCTAAAAGGCTGGAGGATTTGAATGGTTGGGGCTACACAAGTGGCAAAGGAGCTGTCACATCTCAGGGCTCCACGGCTCCTATTTCTTCCTGCCTCCTCTTTCTTTGAGTGCCAGGTGAATCAGAGAGCCACTTGTCATGTTATAATAAGCCAGGGAGTTTGAATCCTTGATGAAGATGCCCTGAGGAGAAAAGGAAATAAACAACGGTCACAGCAGAAACCTTAATGGTCCCTTCCCACAAAACCCCACACAGACAAAGCCTTCCTGGCCCTACTCTCAAACTAGAGTGATGACAAAACACTGCGGGCTTGGAAAAAGCCTGGAGAGATCCCAGAGTCTCACAAGACTGGCACGGGAAGAGGCGGGTAGGCTGGGAATTATGCAAGTGTAGGAACTGACAGTATACAATACACACCTCTACAAATACAGAAAGAATCAGTCACCACAACAGATGAAGCTGTTTAGTTCCCCCTCTTTTTTTTTTTTCTTTTAATCTCCTTCAAATAATTTTTATTTCTTGCTAAGGGTTAACACTATCTGCCCACAGAAAAACTCCTGGGGAGGTAAGAGCTCAAAGTTCACTGCTTAGGCAGCAGGTTGTGCCTGGGCACATGCATGACCGAAAACAAATGAGAAAGGCACTGTCCCTTTTTAACAACAGCTCCAGCCTCAAGAGACCTCTTCCCTTCAGTATTTTGGTGAGAACCCTTTCAGAGCCCCCAGGGTTTCAAGGCACTCTTGCCCGACCTTCCAGAGGGTGTGACAGAACAGCAGGGGCAAACTGCTGTATTTAAATGCAAAAAATCACAACCAGCCCCACCCCCAAAACACATTCCCCCCCCCCCCCCTTCAATAAAATAGGTTAATTTGAGAGAACATATTAAGGCCTTGAGGCCCCATCTGCAACAGTGAGGATGCGAAGTTCCACTGATGGAACTAGAGGTCTGTCCCGCTGAAACAGCGCACAGTACCCTAACCAAGTGTGCTGTACAGACAGGAAATCCGTTTCCCCTGCTCTTCCAAATATCTCAGTGGGCACAACTTTTTCTTTAAAAAAAAAGACAGGTTTTGTGTGAGAAAGCACCGACACAGAAGCAGTGTTTGAAGGACTTATACCCACCTCGTACTGCAGCTTCTGTTTCCCAGCTGGCATCCCCGTGGCCTCATGGATCTTAACCTTTATAACAGACACCTACGAAGAATTAAAGAGCTTCCTCAGGCTTTTTCCACACCATACAGCCAGCCAGCGCTGCACCCCCAGCCACACAGCCTGGCAAGAGGCCACAGCGTGGGGAATTTCCAGTTTTATAGCTCCTGTCGTGCAACTCTCAACATGGAGATGCTCCACAACAAAACGGCAAGGGATAAAGGCCAGGTTAATAAGCTACGTACCTGGTCTGACAGCGGCAGGGTGAACACCAACACTTGGCCGTTCAGTTTCCATTCGGTCTTGTCCTGCATGTTGGGAACTTGGACTTTGACCGTGACAGGACCCTGCAAGGAAACAAAGATAACGTCTCTCACAGGCAAGGAGGCTCAGGGCTATGATAAGAGCGGCAGACGAAGTATTTATAGACCTTCCCAGTACTAATCACTTATCTTGACTGCTGAGTGAATACACAGAAATTTTATTTGTCTCAATATTGAGAAAGTCACTTTGCCGTTACCAAAACAAAACCTTTACTTGGATTTCTCCCCTTAGTCTGCCATTCACCCAGCATCACACGCGTTCAGAGTATCACAGAGCGAACACAAGCAGTATCAAAAGCAGGAGGCAGCTTCGCAGTGCAAGCATCCAGAAAAACAGCATTCCCGTCTTAAAGGACTTAAAATTCAACCCTAGGTGATGCCACTGCTCGGGAAGGAATTCAGCCCCACGTTCTGCCCACGTTGTTACAGAACGTCGCACTACCATACTACCATGTTGACACTGATATATTAAATCTCCTTGCATCTCCAGCTTAGCAGTCTTCTGCTTAAAAGCTTACCAGCATTAGCTCTTCTTTACATTACTATAAACCTGTTTCCCACTGCCCTTAATTACAGAAGGGTACCATCTCACTGGGCTTCTGTGTGCAGCGCTCCGTTGCTCCTTCCAGCAAAATATAGGGCAGTTCAGCTCACTTAGGTATGACAGGAGGAAGGAGCCCTCTCAGAAAGTCACTGTCTCATGAAATACTTGCACATCAGCTCCCCTCTGCGTCGTCAGTGGACTTTACATCCCCTTTGGGTACAAGGAGGCTGAACAAACAGCCCAGCAGGGCGAGGACTTCTGACCGAGCAGCCAGCCCACACGCATACCTTGTTCCTGCGCAGAAACTCCTCCTCTGGAATCAGGCTGTCCTCGCTCTTCAGTTTCTTTGAAACCGGCTCATCTTCCATAGGTGGTGGTGGGTGAACAGGGGGCATTGGGGCTGGGGAAGGAACTGGAGCCACAGGAGGTGCTGGGACGAATGCTGGAACGGGATGGGGGAAAAGCACAACCTGCAGTCATCCACCGAGTATACAGCAGATAATCCCTTACACAAACTCCATTCGCAAACTAGAAAAGGCTGCAAATAAATGCCACAATACATGCAGGAAGTTAACACAACCAACAGCAACATGCAAACTCTAAACATTAGATCTTTTATATTGGGAAACAGTCCAGGAAAAGACAACAAGCAGCGTAAGAGTTTCCTGCAGATCTTGCAAAAAAGAAAATGCTCTCCGTTTGGCATGCAGCGGTGCCAGCACTTCAATTTAAAAAAAAAAAAAAAGGAAGAAGCGGAAGAAGCGTTTTCATGTTGTGCTTTTTAAACTAAAATCACCTCATGCTACGAAGCCGCTATGAGGAATGGAGCCAGACAACAGCTCTTCCTCCTGCAGCAGCAACTTCCCTAACAAGCTGTAACACCCAGCGAGGTGCTGGCAGATCAGCTTTACTCTGCTTCCTCTTGGAAAGCAGCACAGATCCCCAGCGTTCACCTGGTCAGACCCCCAGGGACACCGAGTGGGGACGCAGAGATAAAGCGCCCCACCGAGACCGAACTCTTGTGCTGTCTCTCATGCTGCAGCAGAAGACTGGAGCCCAGAAGCAGTGCTGCCGCGTTAAGTCTTATTAAACGCAAAAAAAATCCTTAAAGATGAGATTTCTGGTTTGCAGTCCCAGTTACACACCATTACCAGAGGCACAAAAAGAAAAAGGGAATCGAAGCTCAAGCTCACGCGAGATGGGAGCTGGCTGACAATTAACGGGCAAGAGCTGAAGTTACTGACCTGTGGGCACTATCATGGGAGGCGGGCGGGGGCTCATGATGGGAGGAGCGGACGGCGGCATTGGGACAACGTTGATACGTGGGGTGTGGATTATTGGTGGCATAGGGGTGGCTATGACAGACCCCGGAGGCAAACGGACCACAGAAGTCATCGGGGGACGAGGCATGACGGGAACAGCAGAAACGACAGCGGCACGAACAGGAGGGGGCATCTGGAGAGAGAAGGTCATTTTTCTTAGCAGACGCATGCAGTGATCATCTCAGTGCTGTCTGCAGTCCTGATTAAAATTAAAATAACCAAGGCAACACACTGAGGACTTCTGCTGGGCAAAGACCTGCTGGGAACCCCTGCGTGCTCACCGTACGGCCAGCCCAAGCTTCCTGTAAACAGGCACAGAAACCTCATTAACACATCAAGCGGTTCTTCCTTCCCTCACCACTCAGGAACCAGACCGCGAGCCACACCGTGATCCTGCAGAAGGAGCTCTCCCAGGGTCACAGCAGAACCCCTGGTGCACGGGAACATGGGGCAGTGAGGCATCTATGAAGATTTCTCACCTGCCACTACTTTCGTTTTCCGCATCATGTCTTTTTAAATTAAAAAAAAAAAAAAGAGCCCCCCACCCGTGCATTTGTTAGCCATACTTCCTTCCTCTAAGAAGGCACCACCCAGGTTTTTCCCCTGCCCAGCTGATCGAGTCCTTTTTGATACTGCTAAGGATGAGAGACTTCACTTATGTCTTATTTTCATTTTTTAACAGCAAGTTCAATAGGGAACCCCTGAAGGCTTACGAGTTATTTGGAAACACTAACTTCACTCAAAATCTGCTTCCAGCCAGTGGCCTGCTATAACCCTTGAGCTTTGTCAGGACTCCTTTCTAATTAACTATGGCCACAGCTGTCTCCTTTTGGGAGCCCAAGCACTTACTGTGGGCGGACGAGGCACAGATGTGATGGGCTGAGCACTCGCTGGGGGATTCGATGCTGATGAAGGAGGGGGAGGCTGGGGCATTTCGTTGGGTTTGCTGGGACCAATCTTCTCCTTGCTGTCATCTTCTGGCACCAGTCCCTTGGCCTTATGGATAGCTTCAATTTGCTCTTGAAGAGTGATATTGGCCTGAGCAGCCTGTTGCGTGCGGGCCATGCTGCCCGAGTGGCCATCCCAGGTCACCTGACAGGATAAAATACATCAGAATAACCCCAGCCCACACAGACTACGATGAGAGCTACAAATAGATCGAGACACCAGTTTTACAGCAAGAACAAGGTTCAAAAGACTCCTCTCTGAGCATTCACAATACGACAGGAACTTGTTCCCACTCTACCTTTTCCTCTGGTTTCTGGATTTCTTCTTCACCGATCTTTTTACCAATGGCAGTTTCTTCCACACCGAAGATATCGGTACGGCGTTCTGCCAACTGCTTCAAGCTACTTTCGATATCCAAACCTACAGGCAAAAAGGAATGATATCGCTTCAGGTAAGAATTCCAAGTCAAACAGGATCACAACTCTCGAACAAATCATTAAACTACTTGGCACCTATTGGCCTAGTGCTGCTCTTTTCAGAGAGGGACTGCAACTGACGGCTGGTCAGCAGCAGCCAATGCTTTTTGCCTTTGACTCTGCAGAAGGGCTTCAACATACTAACGACAAAAGTAGCCATATAATCAGCACGCTAAGGACGTAGCGCAGAAAGCTACATTAAAGACCGTCCTTATCAGTGGCAACTAGGGGGAGTGAGGACGCACGCTAAGAAGCTCATAGCACTAATCTAGGAAGTGGGTTTCACAGGCGCTGTCAGATGCTCAGGCTGACCTGGGGCATAGACCTCATCGTCGCTCTGCTTTTCACGGATAGATCGATCACGCTGCTCCAGCCACCGAGGATCCAGGAGGCCAATCCGCATGTGTTCTTGCATTTTGCTGGCAGGAATTTTCTCCCCAGTGATGGGGGAAACAAGATACTCATCTGGAGCTGGGGCAGGCGGCAATGGTTTTGAGGCTGGAAAAACAAAACCGCACCCGTTAAAAAACACACCACCAGAGGATGTGGCCTAGAAACAAACGCTTTTGTGATTATACAGTAAGAAATGAAGCTGGCCTTCAGCAGCCCGATTTACCTTTGGGATCGTAGTCTTTCCGCACAATGACCTGATCTGGTGTTGGAGGAAGAGGTGGTGGCATTGGGGTTTCTGGTGGAGGAGGAACCTTCTGACTTTCATCTTCATCATCTGAGCCCTTGTTTAAGAAAAAAAAATTGTAAAGTTTCAGTAGTCAAACACCCACACAAAAGACTTGAGAACGGCATAAAATTTCTGTGTAGCACTGGTAGGAGCAGTCACACAGCTTCAAAGCGACTGAGCTATTTTGCCTCTGGACACCCATACTACAGCGGTCCCTCAGGGTAATCAGGAATTAAAAGATTCAGACCCAAAAAAAGGAAGCAAGTACTCCTCGGCTTCCACATTACCACAGCAGGGCAAGCAGGGACTTACGGTTAACCATGGCCTCGTTCCTTGTTAACAGAAGGACAGCTAATATACTGGGGTTAGAGGAAGAGCCTAAAATTAATCAGTCTTCAAACGTTCCAGACTCCAGTGTAGAAGAAAGCCTAAAATACTCTGTCACAGAAATACCACATTCACATCACCAGGTTTCAGAATTCCCAGATTTCTCTTGTAAACTGTATTGTCATGGAAAATATTAAAAATACCGTATTACAGCGTTTGGCAGAAACAGGTTGCTTTGAAATTCCATCAGAAGCAAAGAAATCTCATTTCCTCAAGAAACTGAGGAACTTATTGCAATGAAGATGAAGTGCATCATAAACCAGTCACAAATCTCATGAGGCAAAAGCGATGCTGATTCTGTTGGCTACCTACCTCATCCATATCCTGCACTTGTGTGTCTTGATCCAGCTGGGCTGGGGGCTCATCTGTTTTCTCTTGCTTTTCATCTTCTTCATCTGACTCCACCTCCATTTCCACCTCCTCACTTTCCCCAAACTTCTCATAACGCTCCTGGATGAGGATTCGAGCCCCCAACTCTTCTGGAGTGGTGGGAGGAGGAAAATTCCCTACAAAGCAGAAAAAAGAGCTTCTGTTTCTTGGTCCCAATTCATTGGTCAATGACCAGTCAGAAATACCAGTTTCTTGAATGAGAAAGTTTCTCTACAAAGCAGGGTTAGCAAAAGCTCCTGTGAGCCGAGGCATAAAGAAGGGAGTGGGTGGACTCCATCCAGACCAACATCAGTACAACACCTGAAGATGAAGGTACACGCGGTGCTTTCACCTGTAATGAAGTGGAACAAGATCATAGAATGGATTGGAAGGGACCTTAAAGGTCCTCTAATTCCAAGCCCCTGCTATGGGCAGGGACGCCTTCCACCAGACCAGGTTGCTCAAAGCCTCATCCGGCCTGGCCTTCAACAACCCCAACTGCCTCAGCCTGTCTTCACCGGTGCTCCAGCCCTCTGAGCATCCTCGTGGCCCTTCTCTGGACTTGCTCTAACAGGACCACGTTCTTCTTAAACTGGGGAGCCCCAGAGCTGAACCCCCAGTACCTGCTGTCCTGTTGCAGGTGGAAAAGCAGACACCTGTGCAGTCCTGACCCTTGTGCAAGGAGAATATTACTGACTCCAGGAAAAAAAAAAAATCCAGCCCTGCCCTGTTATTAGGAGGCTTCCCCATCCATCTTTGAGGGATATACAGCTGTAAAACCCTAAAACTAAACCTAAATGCCTAAAACCAGCATTGTACTCAGAGGAAGCAGAGTTTCAAAGAGGTTACAAAGCCAACTTCAGTACCTTGTTCATTGGGCTGAAAGTCCACTGTCTCCACAACCACAAAGTCGTGCCAATCAATCTGGGCATAAGCAACACGCTCCTTTTCCTTCTCTTCCTCTTCCTTCTTTCTCTCTCGCTCTTGGAACTTTGCCCACTCCACTCTGTAATACACCTGCACAAGCAGACATAAAGCTAGCACCAAAAATACACAATACTCATCTGTACGGTGTCTAAAGTTTATCCTACCAACACCGTCAAGGCATTTGCGCAAGGACCACTTCAGAGGCTTGGCAGAGCAAAGAAATAGTTGTATTTTACAGAGCAACCCAGGTTTGCCTACTGAGCAGAGTACTGCACTACCTTCATAAAGTGGTTTTCTAAAGCCAGAACTGCAAACTTCTTGAGTTAAGACCAAGCAACCCAGATACGACGTGATTTGTGTATTGTTGAGGATTCACAATCAGCAAACAATTTACAGGGTTGCAATAAAGAGTCTCTGATGTCACCTCTCCAAAGCACAAGCAGCCTTTGTGATGAAGACAGAAGTTAAAAAAACACATTGCTAGAACTACAAGTGACTGAGGTGTCACAGTGAAGTTGTCTGAGACGGAAAAATATTTGGGAATGGCGTCACGCAGTTACCTATGCCTCTGCGGTGCCACACGTGAACTACCCCAGTACAAACAGTAGCTAGTAGCTTAAAGGTGAGCTTGAGTACCCTGATATTCAAGTCACCCTTGTGACTACAAGGGACACACCCATCTTATGTGGAGCTCTATATATCTGCATTGGCTGCCAGTACGTTAGAAGCACGCAAAGAGAGAATTCAAAATGTAACAGAAACGCTTCAGCAGTTTTGAAAACAACTGATGTAATACCTGATCTAGGACTTCCTTGGGATTTTCAGCCTCCTTCTTGAGTTTGATGAGTAAGCCTTTCGGTGGGATCAAGATCTGAAACATATTTTGTGTGACAGTTGGCAATGACTCTTTTTGACAAAGTCTCCTTAAAAGCAACTATTATCTTTCCACATAGATAAAGATATCAGCAGACCCCGGGACTACGTTCCATTTCTTCTGTGGCTACTGTATTGATTATTCCTCGTACTTGAACTTAAAATATTCACTCTTTGCCCTTCTATCTATAGTTAGTATTTTTAAAAGTGCAACTTTTATTTACATTGCTGTAGTGTTTGATACACTTAAGTAGCAACCCACTGCATTCAGCACTGCACGTGCTACCAACAACATGCAAGAAATCTCTTTTTAAAGGGCAAGATTTAAGGGACAGACTCCTAAACCTGTACGCATTTCAAGTCTAACTGTTTTGTAGGGCATCTGTAGTCTTCAAAATCAACATTGCTGCTGAAGAAAGCAGCTTCACAGGTGAACTGCCACGAGTACCTTCGTGTACTGCTCAACCAGCTTCGTGAAGTAGTTAAACAGACTGTGCTGCGGGCGAAGGAAGTCAAACTGATAGTTCCTCTGCTCTTTCTGCATCAGCTGCGTCAAGAATTGCCGCCCGTTCCGAGCCACAAACTGCGCCGTCAGCTTCACCACATCCAAGTCAAAGGCCGAGATGGAGGGAGGATCTGCGATGAACTCAAACTCCGGAGGTGGCTCTTTGGGAACAACGGTCTCCTGGATCACCTGGGCCTGCACCTGTGGAGCAGAACGGAGACAGCTCAGTGACTGCCATCAAGAAATTGTTACCGAACGCTTGGGAGGGCCCGTTTCTCCTTCGGCTGCTGAGGGAAAGCAACATCAGTCTAGATATTCCAGCAACTGCAAGGATGGCAGAAAGTAGTAACGTAAGGTGTATCCGGACACCTGTATTCAGGCCTACTGTAAAATAAGTGTTCTAACAGCTAACAACACTGGGAACCATCAGGACTTTGCTACAATCCTCCAGTGATTACCAGTCCTGCAGTCAGTGTCACACAGCACGACTGCTGGCCATGCAAAGCATGTAAGAGACTCAGACTCCGTCAGCGCCCTTTTTCCATCCCCTATGTATAAAGACACAACTAAGCAACATTTTGTACTCCACACTTTCAGGACAAGCTGATCCTTCTGGCAGGGAAAAAAAAACATTTACTTAAGACTGTGCACGCAACGAGCCCAAACTAAACTCCAAGGGATTTTAAAGGATTTGTGTATGGCATGAGTCCTAAAGTCATACTTTCCAAGTGATCACCAGCGCTAAGTACCGTGTAAGTCAATACAAGAGTAAATGTAATTAAAGTAGACTAAGCAATACAATATACTGGATCTTTCACAAAACCCGTGAGTTACCAGCATCTGGGGGATGCACGCCTGCATCAGAAGAAAGTCCCAGATGCTAAATTCCAGGCCTGCGTGCCATCTTCTTTGACAAATGTATCATTTGCACCATCTTTGTGCTTAGAATTCTTCTGCTTAACATCGGGGTGTGAGAAACAAGCAGGCAGAGCAAAGTTCTTGACCGAAGTGAAAAGAAACACTTACCTTCTGTGGAAGCTGCTGCTGAGCAGTTTGCTGCTGTTGCATGACCTTGGGAATCGCAGCTGAGGGCTCCTGCGCCTTGCCCTCTTTGAACTCACTGACTTTGTGCCGGTAGTATGCATGGTAAGGGTCGTTGGGATTCAAGAAATTGAACTTCGGGTTATTTATTTCATTCTGACGAATTCGAGCTTCAAATTCTGGACCATTTCTGTAGGGTGGAAAAAAGATTAGACGAATGGGCATCAACCCACGTACAAACGCCTGTTTCTGTCATAGGAAGACCTGTCTTCTGAGGGGCTGATGCCCGAACACTTTTCTCTCCTGTGTGACAGGAGTTTACCTCTCTCTACCTCCAAGTAACTCCCACCCAACACAGCAGGCAGTTATACACGTACTAGCTATGTCTATGTCCTAACTTAGCCTTTAACATTCCACAGTGAGCATTTCTCGAGGCAGTTCAAAACACACACAGGTATTCCACAGTCTTGTTTGGCTACATTCACATCGAACATCTCTGAACGGATTATACGATTCACTGGATGATGTTTACGAGCCACCTGCTAGGCTAACAAGTTTTGGAGGCTGGTTTTGTTTCAAGAAAGGTCACGTGAGGAGCAGGCAGGTAATCAGCAGCCCATGCAGAAACGAACCACGCTGCGCTCAGGAGAGCCACCAGGGTTATTTCCTTTTCTCCCATCCAAGCGAACCGCCAGTTGTTTTCTAAGGGCACTTTAAGAAAATTAAAAGCTTGCTGCAGCATGCTGCTCTTCGTGTTCTCCAGATACCTCTAGGTCTTGTTCAGGCACTGAGCCTCTCCCGAAAGAGGATGTCTGTGCAGTACCAAAGGATAAACACAGTCCCTTCCTTATCCTCAGAGCAAGACAATGCTCCTCAGCAGCCTTCCAGAAACCAGTTACACAGTAAGTGTCTTTGACTAGGCCATCATTTAGTAATCGCCTTAAACCAGCACCAACAACGGTTCCATGTGAGTGATGTGGAAGCACACAGTGTTCAGCCTCTCTGGATACCGTGAAGGTTAAGAATTTGCCCAGTCGGCTGACGTATCTACCTCCTGTGCTACTTGTACACTGCCAGAAAGATCGACATCCAGTCCTTGAGACCCCATGTAGCACTGAGACAGCCAGAAATACTTCAGCATCAAAAAAAAAAGCAGAGGAAGATGGCATGGCTAGCACCAACACCTTGTGTTTGCTGAATGGACACGTGGCAAATGGAAGGAACTGAAAAGAGCACAATTTATCTAACTTTTAGGCTCCTCCCCTAACTGTGAGATCTACACTCATGCTGCAGCTCAAGCAGCAAGTTCCAGTCAGCAGGGGAAAACATCCCAGACACACCGCGGGCAGTCCATCTGCCCTCGGACGGGGCAAGATCGCTCCCTGGAGGCGTGCACTTCTTCCCCTGGCTACGAAGGGAGAGAAGCAGCCGAGCTGGGGAACGTCAGGCCCAGCTGCTGGCACCGTTCATGAAGCCGCAGGTACAAAGGGACGAGACTTGGCTGCAGGGCTCAGCAAGGAGCACGCGCCTCCCAACAGGAGAGTTCTTCGCCTGCCATTTGCCTACGCATCATAAAATAATCACAGCTCCTGCTGGCTTAATGGCTCAGTGAAGTGCTTGGAACAGGGCTCCCTCTCTACCTGGAATTTTGTCTGCCCTTCAGGTCGGATTTAGAAGAACTGTCACCTAGCCATTGCAGCACAGCTTCCAGCGTTCGCAAAGGACTTGATTTTATTTGCTGTCAGTGCTTTTCCAGCAAAACACACCTTAAGTAGACAGTTCCAGTTTCTTTTCTACAACCTCACTGGTATGAACTCAGTCCTTAAGAAACCTTTGTGTAAAGCCAGGGGACTGTGACCTGCTTCAGCTTCTGGAGCTACGCAGACCTCAGCACTGGAAGAAGAGATGCACAAAAATCCCACGAAACACGAGTCAACTCCCGCGCTGTTTACCTGGCCACGAAGCTGGCAGTCTTGTCAACAATGTTCCTGACCTCCGGAGGAGGATAAATAATTCCCACCACAGGCTTGGCCGGTGCTGCTTCCTCTTTTGGCTCCTCTTCTGGCTGCAATGAAAAACATTTTTCTTACAGTTCTCTGTCCTGCTACCTCATAACCACAAAAGTTATTCCAAAGATGATGACGCTGGTGGTACAGCGAGATACCTTTCATTGCAGTGTTTGCAACTAGTCAAGGCAATAAATGCAAACAGCCTAAATCCAAACTGCTACCAAGAGAAGGAATTTCAAACAACATTGAATAACTCGCTGTATACCAGCATCTGGGTGTGACAGCACAGCCTGGCAGACTGTGAACTGAGACCAGGTTTATTTTGAATGGGTTGAGTTGGAAAATCCATTTCTCTCCCTCCATTTCTTCATCTACATCTAGAACAGCAGCCCTAACACACCTTAACAAGCTGGCCTGAAATCCCACGCTTAAGGAATGTTCTGTAGGAACAATGTATTCCAAACAGCAACCCCCACGATGGACAAGAGTGTGTTCCCCTCCCCAGCCCCCAAATCATTAAGTTTTTCTGGCAAAGATCCGGTTTAACAATCTGGATCAACAGCCCCACGAGGTAACGGCACTCCCCAGCTTCCCAGGGCTGGGGGACGATGTTTGTCTGCTCCTCAAGGGCACCTGCTGCAGAGGCTGGCACAGCAAGGCGAGGAGGAAGGCCACACCATGGGAACCAAAACAAGTCTCCACAGCGCCTTGTGATTTCAGCCTTGACCCCAAGTGGGTTTGTTTAGATGCTGGGCCGAGGGGCAGTGAAGGGGAACGCCTGCAACACCACATCCAGGAGTAACTCGGCATTGCTGATCAACCCGGGGATCATTCCTACAGGCTCGTGGGACTGCCAGGAACCAGAATCCCACTGACTAAATCAACATGAAATAACAGCTTCTAACCCTACTGAGGTTGCACCAAAACCTTTTTCAGTGACAAGCACAGCTCAGCGAGGTGTTTCCCTCAGCGGTGCTGCAGGAGCAGCCGAGCTGCAGCCCCAGCCCTCTCCCTGAGGGCAGCTTTCTCTTTCGCTAGGCCCTGCAGCAGCTCTTTGGGGGACACCGGAGGTGCCTGCTTTCCTTCCTTCCTTCCTTCCCCACCGAGCAACTTTCGCAACAGAAGCCGGCCCAGGACAGACGCACGGGACGGCTTTAGGATCTTGGTGGCTGGGGATATTTCGGAATTCCGGGGCCGCTGCCGGCTCTGTTAGCTCTGCGAAGGCCCCAGGGGACGGGCCGAACCCAGCACACCCAGGGGCACCGCCCCCTCAGCGCAGCACCGGGGGAGCAGCGCACACCGCCCGCGGGGCCGCCGTTACCCAGCCCCGGCGCGGGGCGGCAGCGGGCCCCGTGCCGCGAGCCGGGCCGTGCGCTGCTGCACCTGGGCCCGGGCCCGCCCCGGCGCCTCCCGGCCCCCCTCCCCCGGCCCGGCCCGGCCCGGCCCCTACCGGTTTGCTCTCGGCGGGGGGCGCCGGCTGTGCCGGAGGCCCGGCCTGCACGGGCCCGGCGGGCATGGCGCTGCCTGCTGCTTCCCGGTGCCGCCCCGGGATGGCCGCGGACAAAATGGCGGCCGCGCCTCAAGCAACGCGCCCAGGCGGCGCTGTGAGGACGGAGGAGCAGCGCGCATGCGCCTCGGCCTGTTCCATTCCTTTGTGCGTGGGGGGGGGGGGAGCGCGTTTCTCTGAGAGGCTCTCGGCGCGCGGGGCGGACCATTGCGGGAGGCGGGGGGGTGTTGCCATGGCAGCGGGCGCGGCGCGAAGCCGCGGCCCAGGCCCGGCCCCCGCAGGGCCGCGCTCGCCGGGCGCCCCCCGGCCCTCAGCGCCCGCAGCGCCCCGCGGGGAGCCGCCGGGCCCCCGACCCCCCCCCGGGGCCAAGCGAGGCGCCCCCGCACGCCTTCCCCCCCTGAAGCCTCCAGTTTTGGGGACGTGGGGCTGGGACCCCCCCCCGGGATCTCCCCTGACGCCCCCACCCCTGACACCCCCACCCCCTGACACCCACCCCCTGACACCCCCACCCCCTGACACCCCACTCCCCTGGCACCCACCCCCCTGACACCCCGCTACCCCCCTGACACCCCTACCCACTGAACCCCCCCGACACCCCCAACCCCCCCCCGACACCTCCATCCCCTGACACCCACCCCCTTGACGCCCCACCACCCCCCGACACCTCCATCCCCTGACACCCACCCCCTGGGCCCCCCAACCCCTGACAACCACCCCCTAGCACCCCCATCCCCTGACACCCCACCACCCCCTGGCACCCACCCCTGACAACCCCCCCCGGCACCCCACTACCCCCTGACACCCCCACTCCCTGACACCCACCCCCTAGCACCCCCATCCCCTGACACCTCCACCCCCCCGGCACCCACCCCCCACCCATCGCCCGTCCCCGGTGCCACCCCCATCAGCCTCAGTCCGTCCGTCTGTCCGTCCGTCCGTGCGGCATGGCGCACCTCCTGGGCCACCCCGGCTGCATGGCGAGCCTGCGGGCCGACCTGCGGGACCTGCAGGGAGCCATCGCCGACGTCGCCTCCCGGGCCGGCCCCGCGCGCTTCCCCTCCTGGAAGTTCCCCGATAAAGTGTCCTGCGAGCTGGACCTGGCGGCGCTGCTGGAGCAGTACGGCTACGCCGAGGGTGACCCCGAATTCAGCCAGCACGCCCATGTGGTGCTGCTGGAGCTGGTGATAGACAGGTGAGAGGGCACGGCCCGCATGCAGCATCCCTCCCAAAGCGGCTCCTTTGGACCCCTTCTCTTCGCACGTCTCTGCTGTGGGATTCGTGCTCGAGCTCAGCCCATCCACACCAAGTTTTAAAACTCGTGCAGAGCTCAGAGGCACTAGCACAAACGCCCTCTGTGCTGCTGCCACCCCACAGGGGAGGGGGAGTCGGGAGCCGAGGGCACCGGGGCGGGCTTGTATAAATTGCCCCCCAAACCTTAGAAAGCCTCAGACACAGCCACGCTAGGAGTCTGGGAGGCAAAAGTGCCTTTTGCAATCGGGGTGAAATAGATACGACTCAGTTTTAAAAACAGCCCGTGCCCACAGAGCTGTCTCTGGGCAATTGGCCCTAACAATTTGGGTTTGATACTGGCAGCGAGTGCCCCAAAACTTTAGGGAGAGCCTACGTGCGGCCCCTTGGAACTGCAAGCACCCCGGCAGTGCAGGAAGATTTAACCCCACCAAACCTTGCTCCGGGGAGTCATCAGCACCGAGGAGGGGGTCACACGAGCGCTGATATCCAGCCTCCTTTGCCAGACTTGGTCCGGGGGACGGGGAAGGAAGACAACTCTTTTGTCGCTGCACCAGCGCTTCAGGCTCGCCGCTCTGCTAAGTGCCACGGGCACGTTCCCTGTTACAAATATTCTGTTGTTCTGAGAGACGTTTCATTTCCATGAAGGCTGCTGCTGCTGCTCCAGAGCTTCACGGGCTACGCAGAAAACCTGCTCAGCGAGCGAGCCGTGCCCCCGGCGCAGGCAGTGGGACCCTGCATGTCCGCAGGGCTGACGGTGAGGAGGTACTGGCACAGCATGCTGCGACTGGGGGCCTTCTACCAGCAGCTCCTGACCGAGGTGGGACATACGGGGACGTGCGGGCACCTTGAGCCGAGCGCAGGGCTCACAGCAATGGCCTCAGCGCCCCCAACAATTTGGAAGATCCCCCCAGGCACGCACGTGGCACGGGGCTGGGGTCGTGGTCCTTCTCTGGGACACTGTGATATGTGTGGTGGCCGTGCCAGGTGTGCTCCCTGCTCGTGACCCCCCCGGTGCTGACCCAGGTGTCGAATGGGACACGTCTGTCCCACGCTGTCCCCTCCCTGCCCGCCTCCTCTCCTCTAACCACTGCTCCCGGCCGTGCTGCTGCTCCCATCCTCCTCCAGGCTTCCACCAGGATTTTGGCACGGGGGAGCCCGACTGCCCTTATTTTTTGGACAAATATTCTCCTGCTGCCGGCGTGCTGCCCCTTGTGGCTCTGCTGAGCCACGCTGTGTGCGGCTGAGCTGGCTCCAATCGGTGAAATGATTTTCGGCAAAAATACTTTGTCCTGCATTTTGTTTTCCAAATGATTCCTCTCGTGGCATAGTCTCAGAGCAAAGGCAAGGCCTTACCTGGCGTCATCAGGGGACAGGGCAGCGAGGTGTGGAAGAAGGGGAAATAACAAAAATGGAAGCCAGGGAGCACATTTTGCGGCAGAGGCTTTCTGTTGTGAAACCACAGCTCCACTACACGAGCAGTGGCCAAAAAGCTACCTGGGAGCTTGAGAAATTCAGTCCCTCGGTGTCAGGGGAGTGCCGGGGGCAGCCCGTGCTGTGTGAGGATCGTTTGGCTTTTAGCCATTTGCTTTGGTTGTAACAGAGCACAGCCGGGAACCCCAAGCACTTGGTGGCTCTGTCCTCCAGCAAGCTCTGGGAGCGCCTCTTCTCCCAAGAGAAGGGCTCGCTGCCCTCACGGCTTCTTGCCTGCACTGTCCCCGTCCTTCGTCCCTCTGGGTTTGTCTCTCACGGATTGTTTGCAGCCAGCGTGGTTTGATCTGGGCTCCACGTTTTGTTCTGTGCTCTCTCCGCCAGAAAAAGGCTTGCAGGAGGGATATCCCCACGCTGCAATCCACCCCCGAGGCTGGGAAAATGGAGGAGCGCTCACAGCCCTGCTCGCCAGCCGTTTCGGAGCCGAGCACATCCCCAGGTGCTGCCCAGTGCAGCTCCCTGTGCCCGCGGCAGGCTGCCAGCAACGCCTCGGGCAGCGTCGCCGAGAGCGGCCGCGGCACCCCCACGCGGGCGGCGGCGCCGTCCCCAGCACCCTGCGACGCCTGTGCCGGTGCCCAGGCCAGCCTGCGCCAGGTGGGCGAAGCCATCACCAGCATCTGCCAGAGCCACAACATCCCCTCGGCTCTCAGCAGGTTCCAGGAGGTGGTGGAGGAGACCACAGGGAGAAGGACGCTCTCTGCAACCGACGTGAAATGCTGGGCCTCGGAGCAAAGCAAGGACCTCTCGCGCATCAGCAAACACCTCCACGCGCTGCTCGAGCTGGTCAACCCTCTGAAATCTGAGCTGGCGGAGTCGAAGAAGCAGAGGGACGAGCTGCAGGAACAGGTTGAGGACCTCGCCCGGCTGCTTCAGGCGGAGAAGGAGACCCAAGCGCAGCAGAGGAAGGAGGCTGAGCAGAGCCTGGAAGTAAAGAACAAGGAGTATTTGGAGGCTGTAGCCAGGCTGGAGCGGGACAAGGACGACCTACGGAGAGGTACAGTGCTGTCCCCCGCAGGCCCGTGGGTATTTGCAGAAGCAGGCGGTCCACGGTCAAATCTCAGTCCCCGCACCATGAATGGGGCTTTTGCCACTAGTTTTGGGTGGCTCAAACGTCACCAGTGAACGACTGTTCCCCTTAGGGTCACTGCTGAGCTTTCAGGTCCCTTCCATGGCTGACACAAGGGTAGGAGCCCCGCAGGCTTAACCTGGCCATGGAAATCCCACTTTTATCTGTGCCAGCAGCTCCTGGGGCTCCCCCGGAGCAGGTGAGGGCTGGTGCACTGGCATTGCTGCCTGTCCCGATGCCCTCATCCTCTCCCGGCTTCTTCTGCTGCTTTCCCCTTCCCATCATCTCCCTTTCCACTCTCTGTGCCCCATCTCTGCAGCATCTCACGTGCTGGTGACTGCTCCCCACCGTGAGACAAACCCCGGCGGTGGGAGCTGGTTGTCCCCGGCCTCTCGCTGCCTCCTCGCTGCTGAAGCGCAGCCCGATGCAACTGCTGGGTGAAAAATGCCTCAGCACTGTGGTTTGCTGCCACCTTGTTTTAGTTTCTGAGGTGCTGTTTAACGTTTAGTGGTCTTCTGCACTGATTTAGGAGCTGCTCTGCGGGAAGAACAAATCTGCGTCTTAAAGGAAGCGCTGGCCGCCAAGCAGGCTGCTCTGCAGGAGCTGGGTAAGGACCCCTGGGGCTCACCCAGCTGCCACCTCTCTCCCCGAGTCTGGCTCTCATCTCGCCGCGTGTTTTACGCCCGTGTAACTCCCAGCTCCCCCAGAACCAGCTGGGTGTAGGCCTGGTGGGAACGGGAGGACGTAGCCTCCTGCGCTGCAGTGCCCAAACAGCATCCAGCACCCAGGTGCTGGCTGAGATTCGGGGATTCCCTGGGACACCAAGAGCACAGCTCTGCCACCAGGCCTCGCCGGCACCTGCAGAAGCTGTAGGGCCCCTAAAGGCACTGCCCGGGCTGGGAGCAGCTCCCCCTCCTGCCCAGCTGGGGTCCATGGCGCTGTTGCCTCCCCAGAGGCGACCAAGAAGAGCTTGCTGGAGGACCTGAGGACCACGACGGTGGCCAGGAGCCGGGTGCTGGAGCTGGAGGAAGAGGTGCGGCTTCTCAGCGGCCAGAGGGAGAGCCTGGGCCAGGAGCTGAGCGCGGTCACCACCCAGCTGGAGAAGGAGAAGGCCAAGGTGGAGAGCATGCTGAGGCACAAAGAGGTACGGCTGCTGCTCTCCGCAGCTGCTCTGCGGCCCTGCTGCTGCTCAGCTGCAGCCACAGCCCCTCATCGCCGCGGCGGCGCTTCCCCGTGGCTCCAGTGCTGGCGCCAGGGCGGCAGAGAGCCGCTGCAGCCCCTGCAGGCTCGCCTCCCCGTGCAGTCCCTGCAGGCCAAGCAGAGCGCCCTGCTGCAGCAGCTGGACAGCCTGGACCAGGAGCGCGAGGAGCTGCAAGCCAGCCTGGGGGAGGCCGAGGGGGACAGGGCCCGGCTGGCGGAGCAGCTGGAGGAGAGCCGGGAGCAGCGGGAGCAGAGCGGGCACCAGCTCCGGGAGCAGCAGGTACCCAGCAGGCGGCAGGGGGAGCAGCTGGCGACCCTCCTGAGAGGGTGCTCACAAAACTCATCCCCTGCCCTTGCTCTGCCCCCCAGGAGCTGCTGGACACGCTGCAGCAGGAGAAGCTGAGCCTGGAGCAGTCCATCTCCGAGCTGCGTGAGAACGTTTCCAGGCTGGAGGAGCAGGCACAGGAGCTGAAGGAGCGGGAAAAGCTCCTGGTGTTCTTCCCCGAGCTCCACGTCCCCGTTGAGACGCAGTTTGAGAGTAAGGGAGAGGGCGGCAGGCAGCAGCGCCTGCTTCTGCTGCAGCGGGCTTGCACCTCCAGGGTCTCCTGGAGCTCGCAGGGATCCTATTGGCCCTGGGTGCATCGGCATCATTCGTGTAACAGTTTGTCCTCCTGACACGAGCCAGCTGCAGCCAGGAAGGGCTCAGTCCCTGGGCTGCGCTAAGCTGCTGCCATCTTAACCCCCTTCCCTAGGTGGGTGCTGTTTCTCCCACCTCAGGGACAGAAGCAGGGTCAGGGCATGGGCTTGGACATGGTTGTGTTTGTCCCTGCTGATTCAGCCGGCAGGTCTGGGACCCAGCCACCACCTCTGGAGCTGTGCTGGTGCTCCCTGGTTCGGGAAGGCTCATTTCCAGCGGACACCACCGCGCTCGAGTGGGAGGAGAGAGCGAGTGGTCCTGAGCTGTTGGGACGGGCTCCGCTGCCAGCACCTCCGAGCAGGCTGCAGGCGGCGTGCCGAGCTCGGGCCCTCGCTGCAAGGGGCCGTGTTTTGTTTGCAGGCACCGGGAACATCACCGAGGACATGGAGAAGCAGCTGCAGGCCAACGACATCAGGATCGGCGTGCTGGAGCAGGAGAACGCGCGGCTCAGGGCCGCGCTGGCCAAGGTGAAGGCGGCTGCTCGGCAGGGCGTGCTGCAGGTGAGGCTGCGTCCAAGTCGGGGCTGGGAGCCGGCAGGAGAGGGGCACACGTGCTGGTGGGGCACCGCGTGCCCCAGGACCACCCTGCAGACCCTGCCCTGTGCCCTACGGGGACCGGTTCCCTCGCTGTACCCTTGCAGGGGGTAGAGCAGAAAAGGCTTCCGGTAGCGGAAGGCCGCGGTGCTCCCTGCAGCTCTGCAGTTGCTTCCCCAGCCTGCACAGGGCTGAGCTGGAGAAAGCCCCCCCAGCTCCTGCTTTTTGGGGTGTGCCCACCCTGGAAGGGCCAGAGCCTGGGCTCTGCGTGCCCCCGGAGGTCAGCCCGGTGGTTAACTGGTGCCAGCGGGGGAAAGCTGCGTTGCCGAGGCCCCCTGCTTTGGTTTCCAGCTCCCTTACATCAGCCCCGCCGTGGCTGTTGTGCCACCGCATCAACACCACCGAGCTGGCCGTGGCACCCACGCAGGGCAGAGGCCAAGATACCCGACCACGGAGCCGAACACAGGAGGTTTCACCCCCCTTCTCTCCTCCAGCTTGTCCCACAGCCCCAGCTGTGGACTCAGCTCAGCGGCCAGCGTGGCGGGGAGGCCGCAGGGTGAGTAGGAGCCCGGAGGAAAGTGCTGGGGAGCTTCCCACTTCTTCCTCCCCTCCAACCTCTTCCGCTTCTCCCCTCTGCAGGCCTCCAAGCAGCCAAGGCAGCGGGGACGGTGCGGGGGCACGCGGCGGAGCCACGAGCAGGGCCCGGCAGCGACCTCCTGGCAGCCGGTGGCCAAAGCCGCTCTCGGCAGAACCCACAGGCGAGGCCGGACCCTGCCTCTCGCTGCCAGTCCGGGGCCTGCTGCTGGCTCCCGAGCCCCGAGGGAGCGGCAGCGCTGCCAGAGGAGCGCGCCCCTTCTCCTCGCACCGCACCGGCGCCCACCGCAAATAGATGCTCGGGGGAATCAGGCAGAACTGAAGCGTTAACGAGCAGCGCGCAGCTGCTCGCCCTTCCCTGTAGGACCTCGTTACCTGTTGCAAACACGAAGGCACGTTCCCTTGGGAAGCCTGGTCTGCCTCCCCATCGCTCCGAGCCCGAGGGGCAGCGTCACGCGGCGGTGTAGGGAGCCCGGGGAGCAATCCCGTGGCAGCTGGGAGGCGGCACCGAGGCTAACAGCTGGCTGCCGGCTGTTGCTTCACCTTGTTTTCGGCAGGATGGCTGCCGCAACGAACCTGTTTGTGTGGTTTCCCCTGTCGTCCCTCTCCATTGGGCAACGCTGCAGCTTTTGATAAAGCAGGAGGCAGCGGGGCCCTGTGGGCCGGGCTGGCGCATCCCGCATCCATCTCCTGCAGCGCAGGGGCCCTGGGAAGAGCCCCTCCGTAGCGGTGGCTTTGGGGACCGGGGTGGGTCTGGTACAAGCACCGCTGGCAGCCAGGGGACCGACCAACACCCAGGCGAGGAGGCCTGGCAGGGGAAATGATCCCTGGCGTGCAGAGCTGGCTCCGAACAATCAGCCGAGCAGGGCCGGTGACATTCCTGGGTGCTGGAACTCGGTCGCCCACGGCCAAGCTGCTGCCGCAATCCCTGGCACAGCTCTGATCCCGGCTAACTCAGTCACCTGCGCCACGCCTGGGCACGGCTCGGCTCAGCTCGGGCCAGGAACCGCTCCCAAGAGGCGGCTGGGAGGCAGCCAGGCGGCTCTGAAGAGGACTTACAGGCAGAGCTGGCCTTGGGACAGGGGGAGTCGGAGCCGTGCTTAGCTCGCCAGCACAGCCGCAGCCCGGGACAGCGCTCCCGCGGCGGCGACGAGCGGTCGGGGGGGCCAGGGACCGCGCAACACAAGACACAGCAGCCCCGCAGCCTCTCCTAGCTGTGTTTAATAGCGACGGACGTGGGCAGTGCTGCGGCTGCCAGGAGGAGCTGGAGCCACGTGGGGCTCACGGCGAGTCCCCGGACCCCGCAGCACACCCCGTGTTCAGTCTCTGCAGCTAACTCGTGCCGTCCTTTCTAATAAGTTAGTATAAATAAGGCGTTCCCCCCCTCCCGCCCCCCTGCCACGAGCGGCAGGTCCCCGCGCAGCCCTGCCACCTCTGTCCCTGTCCCTCGGCTGTGGCAGAGCTGTCACCCAACGCGTCCCAGGTGCAGGCCTGCTCCCAGCCGTGCCCTGCCATGGCCAGGGGGAAATAAAAAAAGAGACTTAGAAAAATGACTACGAGCAGGGAGAGGGAGCAGCTGGGCCTGCGCCCTCCCCATCAGGGCCTGCAGACCTCCCTCGATGTCCCCTCCCAATTTACACCCCCGGGTACCTTCCCCGGTGCCCGTTCCCCCAGCCCCCCACAGTGGCCCTCTGGGCTATGCCCAGCCGTGCCCCCCACCCCCCTACTCACGCCAAGCAGGGAGAGCCCCCAAATCCTTCACTCTCCTAAGGGCCAGGCGCTGCCCCGTGCTGCCCGGGTGCTGCGAAGGGCACGGCCATGCTGAGCCCGTGCCAGCACCGAGCGCAGCTCGCCCAGCGCCCGCCCCGGCCCCTCTCCCCCGTTCTTCCCGGAGCAGCCACGAGTCCGTCCCCGGGGCACGTCCGCCGGGCTGGCTAGCTCTCTCCACAGCAGTTCCCTGGCAGGGAGAAGGATGGAGAGGCGTCACGGGGCGAACCAGGGGCAGAGGCCAGCCCTCGCCCCGGTACGAACGTGCTCCCTGGAGGGTGAACTGGGGAGCAGGACGTGCTGGGCGCCCCAGGGCCCCCCAGGGCCCCCCGGCCCCGGAGCTGCACTCACCCAGGATGTTGTGCTTGCAGAGGGGGCAAGTCTGCTGCAGGAGGAGCCAGGGGTCCACGCAGTCCCGGTGAAACTCGTGGGCACACGGCAGCACCCGCAGCCACTGCGGGGAGGGAAGCAGGCGGGAGACGTGAGCCCCGAGGGGCACAGCAACCTCCCCCTGTCACAGGCTGCCCCAGAGAGGGGGACAATCCTCCGCCACACGTCCCCCCTGGTGGGGACATCCCAGCCCTGGCGAGCGAGGGGAGGCTCAGCCCCAAGGAACAGAGCAAAGGGGCGGCATTAGCACCAAACCATCTGTGTGACCGGCCCCACCGGTCCCGACCTGGCTCTTGCAGAACTGGTCCAGGCACACGGCGCAGCTATCTATCTCGCAGGCCCGGCTCTGCAGCGCCTTGCCGGGGTGGTACCGCCGCGTCTTCAGGGCCGACAGCCGCCGCCGAATGTGCTGCTTCAGGTCCAGCTGGGGAGGCAGAGCACAACGTGAGGCCCCGGCCACACCGCGCGGGTGCAAAGAGCAGGGAGCGGGGAGGTCCCACCTCGGCATCCCGCTCCGACAGGTCTTGCCGCGACTGCCGCTGCGCCTGCACGATCACCCCCGTGCAGAGGAGCAGAGCAATGAGAAGGATGGTGTTCCAGAGCTGCTGGAGGTACTTCTGCAGGAACAGCACCGCAAGGCACTCAGGGGGGCGAGCGGGAGGCCCCCGCTTCCCTCCCAGCCTGGCTGTGGTGACGCCAGGCACGGCCGTCCTTCCCCGGCCGTGGGGAGCGAGCGTGGGGACACCCGTGGGTGCTGCTCACGCACCTGGACCTGCGAGCTGTTCTCCCCGGTGCAGATGACACCCTGCCACTCCCCGTAGAGGCCCCCTCGGGAGAGGCCGCAGGTGGACCACAGGGTGAGTGTCACCCCCTGCGAAGAAGGACACCGCGTTGCCACCAGCCCGTGCCAGCGCGCAGCACGGCGCAGGAGGCAGGACTGCAATGCTGAGTGATTTCCACCTGTGGTGTTGCATGCAGAGAGGGAAGGAGGAACCACAGGTGGCTGCCAGGTTCCCTGCTCCCACAGAGCCAGTCCTGGGGACACCGAGGCACCAGCAGTTTCACCACCCCTAGTGGAGCTGGCCACTAAATCGCTCCATTGACCAACAAACGTTGGCTGGGCACAGCTGTGCTCCTGCCCTTGTACCTAAACAGAGGAGGAAGAGGTACCTACGTACCAGGTTCTCCAGCAGCACTGCCTGGTACGTGATCTTGGCTGTAGCTCTGAGACCCCTATGAGCAGGAGGCAAGAAGAGCATCAGCCCTGTGGGTGCAGCAGGATCCAACCCCAGTACCTGGGAGCCCCCTTCCTGCAGGGCATGTGGCCACACTTGGGGAGGAGAGAAGCCTCCTCCAAGCCACGTGTGTGTGGATGGAGGGATGTGCAGGGGAGGTGACGGCAAGGTTCTCTGCCCAGCCCTCTGCACAACCACCCATGTGCCTCAGCCCCGTGCCTCAGTTTCCCCCTCTGCAAAAGCACAGCAGAAGCTCCGGCTCCTGTGCCAGGCTGAGCATGCCAGACACCCCCCTACCCCGGGCCCCTTCTGTCCCATCCCTCCTGGTGCTGCCCACAAATGCTGGCCGTGTCCTGCTGCCCTTCAGCAGCCGTTGCACAAATCCGACAGCTTCAGGAGAGCTCTCACCGCAGCAGTGCTCCCAGCAGCTTGGTGACGTTGTCCGAGGACTGGATCACGATGATGGGCTTGGCGAGGAGCTGGGAGACATCCAGCTGCACCAGACAGAAAAGCAACAGCCGTGAGCGGCGCAGGAGAGCATCCGGGGCACCGGCAGGGCTCCCGGGGCTCCCCTACCTCTCGGATGGCGTTCTGGTTCAGCGCCAGGATGAGCAGGGCTGATGCCCCAAGCACCAGGGCTCGCTTCATCTGCGGAGACAGAGGGCACAGGGGGCTGGCACTGCCCGAGCCCCTGCCGGGGACCCCAGCAGGTGCCCCGTGGGCTGCTGCAGCCGGGCGCGCTCACCTTGCTGACCACGGCGGCAGTGAAGGACTCCTCCTTGGCGCCGCGGGGACCTTCGGCCGGCTCCTCGCCCAGGGGCACCACGCCGATCCAGCTGTCTTCAGCGCCGAGTTCAGGCTCCTCATCTCCCACCTGGGGACGCGGCGGCTTCAGGGGCAGGTGCCCGGGGCTCGCGGCACCCCTGAAGCACCCGGGGCACCGGGACAGCCCCGGGGAGGCGCAGGGGGCAGCGGGCAGAGGGGCCCCGCTCCCTGCTGCCTCCACATCCCTGCCTGCACCCCCCCTGCCCCGCAGCCGCCCCCTCGCTGCCTGCCCCAGCCTGCAGCCCCCCCCAGCACCCTGCACCCCCCGGTCCCCCCACACCTCCCGGTGCCTCCCACTCGGTGCCCCCCGTACCCCCCCCCCCCCCCCCGAGCTCCCCCCGGCCCCGCTCACCAGCACCAGCCGCCCGCCGATCGCCTCCTCCCGCGGCTCGCCCCGGCCGCCCAGCAGGGCCCCGCGCAGCGTGTAGGAGCCGCCGGGCCCCGCAGCCTCCCCGGCCCCGTTCCCGGCCCCGTTCCCGGCCCCCGCCAGCGCCACCTCGACGTGGGCGGCGGGCGCCGGCCCCGGCCCGGCCCGGCTCAGCGCCAGCAGCGGCGCCAGCAGCGCGGCCCTCAGCGCCGCCATGGCTGCCCCGGGGCCCGCACAGCGCCCCTGGCGGCGCGGAGGAGCGCGGGGGGGCTGGCACCGGGGGCTCACACCGGGCCTCGCACCGGATCACGGCGTGGCTGAGGCTGGAGGCACCTCCGGGCCCAGCCGGTCCCGCCCTGCTGCAGCAGGGCCCCCACGTCCAGGCGGCTTTCGAAGTTCTCCCAGGAGGCGGCAAGCTGTGCAGGGCTCTGGCACCACTGCAGAGAGCCTGGCTCTGTCCCCTCTGCAGCCTCCCTGCAGGTGCTTACAGACATTGCCGGCCTCCTCCTGAGCCTCCTCTTCTCCAGCTCCCTCAGCCTCTCCTCACAGCAGAGCTGCTCCAGTCCCTCCCGCATCTTGGTGGCCTTCCACCGGACTCACTCCAGTGTGCTCAGGTCTGTCTCGGACTGGGGAGCCCAAAATTGGTGCCAGCACTCCAGCTGTGGCCTCCCCAGAGCTGAGCAGAGCAGAGGATCACCTCTCTGGAGCTGCCGGCAACACCGTGCCCAATGCAGCCCAGGACAGCGTTTGCCTGCTGTGCGGCCAGGCCTCGTTGCAGGCTCACGGTCAAGTTGGTGTGCGGCAGGACTCCTGGGTCCTTTCCAGGCGCGTGCCCGCAGCCTGTCCCGGTGCTGGGCTTGTTCCTCCTCAGGTGCAGCACTCTGCTCTGCTCCTCGGTGAACCCCACGAGGTTCCTACCGGCCCATTTCTCCAGCCTGGCGGGGTCCCTCTGGGTGGTGTCCCTCTGGTGACTCAGCCACTCCCCTGGTTTTGTGTCATCCCCAGATTTATTGAGGGTGCACTCTCCCCATCATCCAGACCGTTAACGAAGCTGTTAAACGGAACTGGAGCCAGCACTGACCCTGGAGCATTCTGCTCGTTGATGGCCTCCTACTGGACTCCATGTCGCTGACCTGCAGCCCCCGAGCCCGGCCGATCAGCCCGGTTCTCAGCCCGCTCCCTGCCTGCCCATGGGGATGGGATGGAGGTGGCACCAGGACGGGGAAAGGCACTGGTACCCACAGTGGGACAGGGACTGGGATGGGGGCAGGACAGGTACCAGGACAGGGATGTGTCTGGGCACCTGCACACTGACCGGCACCGGGGCAGGGACCTGGCACCATGACCAAGCGCCCCATCGCTGGCACCAGGACAGCACCAAGCATGGGGACGGGGACAGGGACAAAGGCAAGGGGACTCATGGGGAAACAGGGCCACCCCCTGTGTCCCATGGACACGCATGAGGTCCCCTATCCCTGCACCCCCCCCTTCCCCCCTTTGTCGTCATGTACACACATCTGGGCACATGTGTGTGCTCCACAGGCGTAGCACCCTGCGCACCCATGGGTGGCCCTGCTGATGCCGCCATCCCCAGCCCCGCCATGGCCACGTGTGCCTGCCATGTGTGCCTGGGGGATTTGCGGCAAGGATCAGAGCGGGGTTTGCATCACAGCGGGGCCGTGATGCTGGGGACAGTGCTGGTGCAGGGGACAAGCTGGGGCAAGTCTGCGGGGCCATGCTGGAGGTGGCAGGCGCGGATTGGGGCAGATCTGTGGGGATTGCAGCAACCCTTAGCCCATGGGACAAGGGTGTCTCTGTGGGACACCCCTGGGTGCGCAGCCCCGTGGGACACGCGAGCACCCCTCTCGCCCCCAGCCGCTTGCCCAGCCCCTGTGCTCCCAGTGCCTCTGCCCTGTCCCTTGTCCCTGTCCCCTCTCCCCGGTGCCCCGACCCCGATCCCTTATCCGTGTCCTCCTGCCCCTGTGCCTGAGCCTTGGCCCTGAGCCCAGCTCCTGCCCCTGCCCCGTTTCTGTCCCCTGTCCTACCTCTGTCCCGTTTCCTTCCCTTGCCCCGTCTCCCATCTGTACTCCATCTCTGTCCCCTGTCCTATCTCCCATGCTGTCCCTGCCCCTAACTGTCCCCACCTCTGTCCCCTGTCCCCATCCGTCCCTTGCCCCATCTCCCACCTGTACCCCATCTCTGCCCCTTGTCCCGGGCTGTCCCCGTCCCCATCTCCGTCCCCTGCCCTAACTCCTCTCCCTGTCCCCACCTCCGTCCCCGTCCCCTCTCCGCGGTGCCCTGACCCCAATCCCTTCCGGCCATCCCCCCTCCATCCCCGTCCCTCACCCCCTGTCCCCGCCTCCCCGCCCGGCCCCGGCCCCGGCCCCGGCCCCGCGCCGGGCTCTGACCGTGCGGCCACCGGGGGCGGGCAGAGTCCAAGGGCTGCGGGGCCGGGCCGAGCCGAGCCGAGCCGAGCCGGGCCGGGCCGGGCCGGGCCGGGGGCGGCGCGGGGCGGAGCCGCCGCAACCTGCGGGCGCTGCCGGCCGCCCTTAAGAGGCGGCGCCGTCCCCGCCGCGCCGGGCCCGCACCATGAGCGGCCGCGTCGGGGACCTGAGCCCGCGGCAGGCGGAGGCGCTGGCCCAGGTGAGCCCGGCCCCGGGGCGGCGGGGGGGATGCTGCGGGACCGGGCCCTGCTCGGGCCGCGCCCCGGGGCTCGCCGGCACGGGGCACCCACCGGCACCGGGTGCCCGCCACCACCGGGTGCCCGCCACCCACCGGTGCCCGCCACCCACCGCCCCCGGCACCCCGCGAGGCCCAAAGCCGGGCCCTCGCCTCTCCCGGCACACGGAGCATCCCCGGGGCTCCGCTCGCTGCCCGCTCCCGGCCCGGAGGATGGAGCCCCGCCAGCGCTCCCCGTCCCGGCGGGGATGTGTGCCGAGAGGGGAGCCCCTGGTCCGTCCCCCCCCCCCGCCCCGGGCACGTCTCGCCCACGGGGCCCACGCCACGGGTGGAGGACGGCTGGCCGAGACGGTGGCCGTCACCCCCTGCCGGGGACAGCAAGGTCGCTGCCAAGAGCGGCTTTGCCTCGTCCCACCTTTATCGGCCTCTGTGGGGTTCGATCTGTTGAGAGGGCAACGTTGGAGGCTTTATCTTATCGCGTGCCGTCAAACCCAACCGAACTCCGTCCCGGCCCGCGGGCGATGACCCCAGTGGGGTACGGCCACGTCGATGCCCGGCCGGGATTTCGGGGCGCGACGCCCGCGCAGCACGGCCCTGATGCAACGAGCTGCGAAACCTGTCCCCTCCCGCCTGCGGCCGCGTTGTTTTTCTCCATGTGAAGGAGTTAATCCGAGGTTTAATTACACCTAAATTCAGGCGGGGATAATCCGGTCAGCCTTGTTACGGGCTGGTACGGCGCAGGCCAGGGGATTTGTGTCGTGCCCCGGCCAGGCAACCGGCACCGTGTTCCCCAGGCCTCTGCGGTGCCCCCAGGTCCCCGCCAACCTCGGTGGTGCCACCGGTGGTGTGCGATGAGTGCCCGGTGTCCGGCTCCATCCCAAAATCTCCTCGCTGATGGCAGAGGGGGGATGCTTAGTGCTGGCGGCGGGGGGCAGGTCGCTGGTGCCCTTGCGCAATGGGACCGGTTTGGAGACACCCTGTGCTTGGCACCTGGCCTGGGGACGGTCCCCTGCCAGGGAGGGGAGCAGAGAATGGCCGGTCCTGCCGGCTGCCCTTGGGACAAACTTCGAACCTGGGGGGTGAGGGAGGGATGGGGCCACGTCCCCAGCCCTGCTGACTGTGCCCCTTCTTTTCCCCACAGTTTCGGGAGAACCTTAAGGACGTGCTCCCCTCCCTGCCCTCTCAGGACGACTATTTCCTCCTGAAATGGCTCCGAGGTAAGCCCGGGGAGGGCACGGAGGGGCTGGGACATCCCACGGGGTGGCACCGAGCCGGGGATGCCGACACGTGCAGGCTGCTCCTGGACTTTATCAAGCCAGCACCGGGGCAGAGAGCAGTGAGGGCAACGGGTTCGGTGGGGACGTCCCCACTGCGCCCCATGGCGGGGCTGAGCCTCTCCGCTCTCTTGCAGCACGCTGCTTCGACCTGCCCAAGTCGGAGGCGATGCTCCGCAAGGTGAGGGGGCCCCGGCGCTGGGGAGAGCCCCGCCGAGGGGTTGGGGTGTCCCCGTGGAGGTGGTGGGGGGACCCCACGTGCCCTCACCCCTGCATCGCCTTCGCAGCACGTGGAGGTCCGCAAGCGCATGGATGCTGACAACATCGTTGCTTGGGAAGCGCCCGAGGTGGGTGTCCCCAGCCTGGGAGGGGTGTCCCCAGCCGGGGGGGGGGGGTGTCCCCAGCCCGAGGGGGGTGTCCTCAACGTGAGGTGCTCCCGCAGGTGATCAGGAAGTACATGTCGGGGGGCATGTGTGGCTACGACCGGGAGGGCAGCCCCATCTGGTACGAGATCATTGGGCCGCTGGACGCCAAGGGGCTGCTCTTCTCCGCCTCCAAGCAGGACCTGCTCAAGAACAAGTTCCGCGACTGCGAGCTGCTGCGGCACGAGTGTGAGAGGCAGAGCCAGAAGGTGGGCACCCGCCTGGCCGTGCTCCTGTCCCCACCAGCCTCTGTCCCGCCCATCCCTGCTGGCCCCACCAGCCCATGTCCTCGCCATCCCCGCTGTCCCTCCCACCCACATCCCCACCAACCCCACAAGACCATACCTTGCCTACCTCTGCTGTCACAAGCCCAGGTACCCGCCAGCCTCATAGGTCCACGTCCCGTCCATCCCCACCAACCCGTGTCCCTGTCAGCCCCTTAAATCCATGTTCTGTCCGTGTGTCCCCCCCAGCCTGTGTCCCTGTCCCAGCACCCGCACCAATGCTTCAGAGGAGGCTCTGGACGGACGGGGCCAGCCTGGTGGGGATGCAGGGACCAGCTCGGGGCTGCCCTGTCTCTGCCACCAGCTTGTCCCCAGGACGGCGGGTGGCAGTGATGAGGGACAGGTGGGAGCAGGGACTTGGCAGCGGCCGCTGCTTCCCCGTCCCTGAGCTCATCCTCCCGCCTGGCCTCTCTGTCCCCCGTCCCAGCTGGGCAAGAAGATTGAGATGGTGCTGATGGTCTACGACTGCGAGGGCTTGGGCTTGAAGCACCTCTGGAAGCCAGCGGTGGAAGCATACGGCGAGGTGAGGGGCTGCTCCCATCCTGGGGGTGTCAGGGGCCGCAGGGTGCGCTGGCCGCTGAGGCCAGAACCTTGTCCCTGGTGTCCCTGGGCTGTGGGGGTGTCCGAGGAGCCAGGCGTGACTCGAGGTCCTGAGGGTGGATGGAAGAGCAGGGGGTCCCCTCCTGTGCCCCCACTGCAAAGCCCAAGCAGGTGGGGCTGCCCCATGGGGTGTTTGGGGCAGGAGGACACGGGCGTGCAGCTCTCCCCATCCCGCAGCTCCTGTCCATGTTTGAGGAGAACTACCCCGAGTCCCTGAAGCGCCTGTTCATCGTGAAGGGTGAGTCCAGCGCCGGGTGTGCGGCCGGGCACGATGCCGTGCGGCCGCCGTGACGCCCGGCTCTGCTCCCCAGCTCCCAAGATCTTCCCAGTGGCCTACAACCTGGTCAAGCACTTCCTAAGCGAGGACACCCGCAAGAAGGTCGTGGTGCTGGGATGTGAGTGGGGCTGGGGTAGCCCTCACCCTGTCCCTGCAGCCTCAGGGGGTCCCTGGCTCTGGCAGAGGCACCTTGGCCGGGCTGAGGGTCCCCGTGTGGGTCTCAGCCCCCGCTGAGCACCCCGCTGTCCCCCAGCTGACTGGAAGGAGGTCCTGCAGAAGTACATCGACCCCGCACAGATCCCAGTGGAGTACGGGGGCACGCTGACAGACCCCGATGGGGACCCCAAGTGCCCCAGCAAGGTAGGAGGAGCCCCCCTCACCGTGAGGACTCAGGATGGTGGCATCCCGTGCCCATAACCGTCCCCTTCCAGATCAACTACGGGGGGGACGTGCCCCCGCAGTACTACGTGCGGGACCAGCTGACGCAGCCCTACGAGCACACGGTGGTGGTCAACCGGGGCTCGTCCCACCAGGTCGAGTACGAGATCCTCGTCCCTGGCTGTGTCCTCAGGTGAGGGAGGTCCCCGCCGCGGGGGGGACGAGGACAGACGGAGCCGAGGCGGGTGGCGGTGACCCCCCCCCCCCCCATGGCGTCTCTCTGGCAGGTGGCAGTTCAAGTCGGAGGGGGCTGACGTGGGCTTCGGGGTGTACCTGAAGACGAAGGTTGGGGAGCGGCAGCGGGCGGGCGACATGACCGAGGTGCTCCCCACCCAGCGCTACAACGCGCACATGGTGCCCGAGGACGGCTCCCTCACCTGCTCCACGCCCGGCATCTGTGAGTGTCCCCCGTCCCCTGCCCGGGGACCCCGTCCCCAGCGCCCTGACCCCCTCCTCGCCCCGTCCCGCAGACGTCCTGCGCTTCGACAACACCTACAGCTACATCCACGCCAAGAAGGTGAGCTACAGCGTGGAGGTGCTGCTGCCTGACGCCGCCTCGGCCCAGCAGATCCAGCAGCTCGGCGGCGACAAGCCGGGCGAGGGGACCCTCAACCACAGCCCTTGACGCCGGCGGCGCGGCCCCCGCCCCGGGGAGGACGGAGGAAGGGGGCCAGGGCCCCGCGGCTCAGGGATGCGGGGGCTGCGCGCGGGGCTGCCGGCCCCTCTGTGCCTTACGTGGCCCCCGGGGTAGCGGGGGCTGGTGGGGTGGGGGCAGTAAAGGGATGGACACGGAGGGGTCTCGGCTGGTTTTTGTCCCTCGGCCCCATGACCAGGCCCTGCTGGCCCTATGGGGAGGCCCTGCTCAGCCCCATAGCCGCTCCTGGCTGTGCCCCCTGCCCTGCCACCAGCCCCTGTTCCCCTCCTCAGCCCCATCACCGGTCTGGGCCGTGTCCCTGGACCCTATTTCCCCCTCTCAGCCCCACCACTGGCCCCAGTTCCCCCCATATTGCCCCCCTTATTGCCCCCCTCCCCTATTGCCCAGTTCCCCTATTTCCCCCATCCCCTCTTGCCCCAGTTCCCCCCTCCCCTATTGTTCCCCCCCCCCTCCCCTATTGCCCCCCCTATTTCCCCCCTAGTTCCCCTATTGCCCCCCTCCCCTATTGCCCAGTTCCCCTATTTCCCCCCTCCCCTCTCGCCCCAGTTCATTGCCCCCATCCCCTATCGTGTGACCGCCGATGGTCACGTGCTGCCCGGCCCTGCCTTCCCCGCCGCCATCTTGCAGCCGGGCCGAGTGGGCGGGGCCTGGGGCGGGGCTCAGTGACGCGTCTGGAGGGGGCGGGGCTGGGGGCGGGGCCTGGAGCGCGCGGCGGCGGGAGCGCGCCATGGGGGCGGCGGAGCCCGACCTCTACCGGGACACGTGGGTCCGCTACCTGGGTGAGCAGCGGCACCGGCACCGGGCACGGGCACTCGGTACCGGCACTGACACCGGGTCCCGGTACCGGACACCGGCACCGGGTACTGGCACCGGACACCGGCACCGGGTACCGGCACCGACACCGGGCACGGGCACTCGGTACCGGCACTGACACCGGGTCCCGATACCGGACACCGGCACTGGGCACCGACACCGGGCACTGACACCGGGAACCGGCACTGACACCCGGTACCGGGCACCGGCTCCCGTCGCCCTTCCGGGCTCTGCGACTCCGGCCCCCCCCGGTCCGTCCGCACCCGCTCCGTGCCGCAGCGCACGGGCCCCCCCCGGCGGCAGCGGCGGGGCCGGATCCCGCCCGCTGCCCCCCCTCGTCCCTCGGTGTCCCCGGGCTGGGTGCCCCGGTGGTGGGAGCAAGGTGACCCGGGCAGGGTCCGGTCCCTGTGGGGAGAGGGAACGGGGGAGGGGGGGGACACATCGGAGCCGCTGTCCCATTCACCCCCCGGGTGTCCCCCCAGGTTACGCCAACGAGGTGGGCGAGTCCTTCCGCCCCCTCGTCCCGGTGGCGGCCGTGTGGGCCAGCTACGGGGTGGCCACAGCCTACGTGACCGCCGATGCCATCGACAAGGGCAGGAAAGCGGCAGCGGTGAGTGCCCCCCCGGCTGCCCCCGCCTCGTCCCCTTGTGCCCCCCCCGTCTGACGCCCTGCTCTCCCCCCCCAGGCCCACGCGCACGACCCCGGCAAGGCGACGCGGGTGGGGGTGGCGGTGGCGGACACCTTCGTGTGGCAGAGCCTGGCCTCCGTGGCCATCCCCGGCTTCACCATCAACCGCCTGTGCGCCGCCTCCCTGGCCCTGCTGGGCTCCCTCACCCGCTGGCCTCTGCCCGTCCGAAAGTGGGCCACCACCGCCCTGGGGCTGGCTGCCATCCCCGTCATCATCACGCCCATCGACAGGTGAGGCATGGGGACGGTGTGCCTCGGGGACAAACTGGGACAGCCTCGTGTGGTCCCCAGGTCCCTGGGGGGGCTCAGCACCAGTCCCCTGAGCTCGCTGGGGGGCTGCTGGGGATTAGTGGGGTGAGGCCCCGCTGATGGCAGGGACAGCACCCTGGTGGCACCAGGGACAGCTGAACCTCCCCTGTGGCCAGATACGTAATGCCACAGGGGGCCTTGTGGTGACACTGGGGGACCCTGCTATCCCACCGCAGGACCGTGGATTTCCTGATGGACTCCAGCCTCCGCAAGCTCTACGGCAGCGAGGGAGAGCCCCCATCCTCACCCTGAGCCCCATTCCCACACAGGGACTTAGCCAGCGGAGCCAGGCAGGGAAACTGAGGCACGCTGCTGGTTCTGGAGTGCTGCACCTCCTTCACTGTGAACCCACACTCAGGTTGTGGCCATGGGGTGGAAGCATCCGCCCTGTGCCTGGTCCTAATAAATCATTTCAGATGTCACCTGCTGCAAGTGGTGTTTGGGTGCCAGCGAGGGACACACAGTGGGTTCACGCTGGGCACATGAGGTTAGGCAGCTGGGTTCTGCCCCACTGCTCAGCACCCTTGGGGAAGCCCTCCCCGGTCATTGGGGTCCCCATGCCCCCACACAGGATATGGCCCCTTGCAGAACTGTCAGGCCCCACTTCGCGGGGACAGGAGGCTCCTGGCACTGGGGACAGGCAAAGGGAAGAGTGGCCCCCACATTGTGGGGGAGCTACAGCCAGCACTCACCCCCAGCTGATAGAGTTCCACGCCAAAGACAGCCCCAAGCCCTATAGGACCCAGCCCTCCCTTGTCCCCAGCCCTGCAGAAGCATCTGGGCACTGCCAGCGGCAGCTGCCACCATGGCCAGCACCTCCCATGCTGCCTCCCAGCACCCAAGTTCCCCTGGGCAGGTTGATCCCAGCACCAGGAGCAGGCAGCACAGACCAGGGACACGCCACTGTGCTGTCCTGCCTGGAGGCCACCTCTCCCTGCAGCACCACCAGGAGGAGCAGCTATGGAGAAATGACTTTTATTGCCGAGGAACCAACTCACACCAAGCTGTGCTCCAGGCTGCGGTACTCCGAACCGGGCTCCCCCAGTTTCTCCAGCTCCCTGGGGACGAGGGCCCCCACGACAGCCTGCAGCTCAGCCTGGAAGGGACACTGCCGCCTCAGCCGCCGGCGTCTCCGCTGTCCCCTGCGCAGGCGCCACACGGCCAAGCCCAGGGCCAGCACGCTCCCCACGAGGGCCGCCGCCACCACAGCACTGCCCAGCAGGGCCAGCCCAGCCAGCAGCAGCTTCTTCACCGTGCGGCACGGCGCTGGGGGGACAACAGGGTCAGGGGTGGCTTGGGCACCGAGGACAGAGATGAGCCTCCAGGGCTTCCCGGTCCTGGGTGTCCCTGCTCCCACCAGGTGGGGGGCTTCGGGCACCAGATGGTTGGGTTGGTTTGGGGCCATGGGGAGAAGTTCGGGGTTGGCTGCTCACCTTCATACCACGGCTCCGGGTCCTGCACCAGAAGTGGGCCAGCCGTCACCTGGTGGAGCATCCCCTCTCCTGGGAACTCTGCGGGTGGACACAGCCCATGCAGCTCCCCTCTGGTCCCAGGACACCCAAAGCCACCGAGCAGCCATGGGCCCCCAGGGCAGGTGCCTACCTGGCTGCTGTCCAGGTGGGGTGTCACCAGGGGGACACCTGGTGTCACAGCAGTCACACAGGGCACTCTGGGAAGGGTCCTCTGCATTGTGCCACCTGGGAGGGAAGGACAGAGCTGGGGGTCCCTGCGTCCCCAGCACCCACCCAAGACCCATGTGGTGTCATGTCCTCTGTCCCTTTGGGTCTTGGCCACCCCAGAGGGGTCTTTGTGCATGAGCAGGGATTCAGAGGGACCCAAGGGGTGGGGGGGGTGGCATCCAGACCACCATGGGGTGGCTTGGTGCCATGGATGTGTCCCCTGGCCCCAGAAGGGCACCAGTGGTTTCTGTTCCCAAAGCACCCATGGGTGCTCTGGTCCCTGCCCAGCTCCTTGGTGCCAGCGGGGAACCCACACCGATGCAGAGCTCACCTGGCTGCGGCTTCACTGTAGAAGCAGGACCTCAGGCTGTGCCTCTGGGCACCCCATGCCGTCAGCAGGCAGTGCACGTAGACCTGCTGGGACACCGGCCGTCCTCACTGCCACCTCCAGGCAGCCCACCCTTCCTGGGGGCCTTCCCCTCCCTCCCACCTCCGCATCCTCCCCATGGCTTCAGGCCTCCCCACCTGGGAGCAGGGGAGGGCAGCAGGAATGCCCACAGAGGGACAATGCCTTGGGGACACCCAGGTCACCCCAAGGAGGTGACCCACCACCAGGAAGCCTGCTCCACCCCAACCTCACCTCCTCCTCAGGCTCAACCTCCAGCACAGGGGCCAGGATGGAGAACTGGAGGACAGACGCCCCTCTCTGGTGCTGGACAGACACACTCCCCAGACTCGGGCCATGCAGACACCTGGGGAGACCCAGGAACAAGTCAGGGACACTTCCAGGCTGACCCCAGGACCTCTCACCCCACCAGGTCGTCTGGCAGGACCAGGCCGACCGCAGCACCAACCCTTGGCTGTTCACCACCACGTAGGCCCTCCTGGAATGGCCCGGCCACCCTGAACTTGTCCCGTAGCACTGGTCCATGTAGATCCTGGGGGAGACACCAGGCCCAAAGTCCACCCTGGCCTCCAGGTGGATGACAGAACCAGAGCTGACCACCAGCGGCTTCTTCATGGCACCAGAGTCCCCTGAAGGAGAAGGGAGGGTGGGCTCAGTGCAGCATCTCTGAGCCTGTCCCACCACAGATGGGGACATAGGACACGTCCCAGGCCCATAAGGGGTCTCCGCCCCTACCGCTGCAAGGCAGCAAACTGCCTGCAGCCCCCTGATTTTGGAGCCCACCACATGGGAGAGCCCAGTCCCTGCTGCTGGCTGTCACCCTCGCCTGGCTCCCCTGCTGCTCTCCAGACCTGCAGCACCTTCCTGGTTCCCCCCCCAGGAGCAGAAAAGGACCACATCACCCACCAGACTGATAAGAACCCCAAAACCTGATCATGGAGCCAAGCGTGGGCTAGGGAACTCCTCAAAGTGCCACCATTCAAAGCCTTATAACCCTCTGCAAGCCTGGGAGCTGTGGTCCTGAGGGACGGCCACCCTCTCCTGGTGGGCCTTGGTAATGGGGGTCCATCCTGGGGTCTTGCCCCTCCAAACTGGGGCCTAACACAAGACCCAGAGCACTCACCATGCAGGAGCCTCAAGGTGAAGTTCATGCTGGGCTCCTCTGAGCGGGGGTGAGCATGAGTCCCACCAGGCACAGTGGCAGCAGCAGGTGCTGGGTCCACAGCCTGTGTCCCCACACCCGAGGACGCCGCTGGGGCCGCCGCCACATGGCCAGAAAATGCGGGAGCAGCTGGGGCCGTGGGGGTCCCTGCGGGAAGGAAGGGAGTTAGCTGGGGGGGCTGAGCACAGAGCGATGGGAGCAGTATGCCTGAGGCACAGCAAGGACACCCAGGTCCTCAGACGTCCCCAGAGCTCAGGGAGGGGAGATGGCCATAGCACAAAGTGAAGAACACCCAGGAGCACATTTGCACCCATCGGGGTGCTGCCCCAGCAAGGGCCTCCCCTGGTCTTGGTGGCCAGGCCCTGCCATGGGACCGCTGTGGTTGGTGGGTGCCAGAGGAGGTGGTGCTGCACAGGGGTCTCCACGAGCCTCCCAAAACACAGGATTGAGCATCCCCCGCTGCAAGCACCCCATGGAGCACTGAGGACAGACCAGGAGCTGTTCACAGCATGGGAGAGCACCACCAGCAGCCAGGGACCCCACGGGTAGCCCTGGTGCCCCATCCAGACCAGACCCTAACGGACCTGCAGGGACAGGGAGTTCCCAGACCACAGGGCCACCTCCACCAGCAGGCCCAGTACCAGCAAGTCCAGGAGGGCATCAGGAACCAGCACCAGGCAATACCACAGGGCACCCACCCCCCACAACGTGGGTGCCACCACCCACCTCCCCCAGCACGAGCAGCCAGGGGTCCCCAGCCCCACTCACCTGCCACCCCCAGCACAGCCCCGCACACCAGCACCCACCAGCACAGCCCCATCCTCAGAGAGCAACAACTCAGCCCCAGCCCTGGGGGGCCATTTAATAGCACAGTGAGTGCAAATGGGCACCACCTGGTGCTGGTTTTTTTTTTTTTTTT
The DNA here is from genome assembly GCF_040182565.1 of Anser cygnoides. Taxonomy (NCBI): domain Eukaryota; kingdom Metazoa; phylum Chordata; class Aves; order Anseriformes; family Anatidae; genus Anser; species Anser cygnoides. The sequence continues at coordinate 14,168,069 of NC_089889.1, forward strand.
TTTTTTTTTTTTCTTTTTTGGTTCTCTGTTTTTTGGATCTCTGCAGTAAAACCTTGCTGTAAGCCACAGGAGATCAGGGAGAGCCAAGCCTCTTCTGTTGGATGCACATCCACTGGGGCTTCAGAGGGAATTTTGGGCTCTGGAAGAGATGTTCCTCCACAAACATAAACTTTTGTAGTCATAGGGAACCGTGGTGGCTTTTCCCTGTGGTTGTCCCGACCCAGGAATGTCCCAGGAGCAGCCAGCATTCCCACATGTAGGCCTGTTCCTGTACACTGTCCTGGTCCCATCGCAAGGTCCTGCACCCACACATGGTCCTGGTCCCATCACTCAGTCCTGGTCCCATTGCACAGTCCCAGTCCCACCACAGTCCTTATCCCGCATGTACTTGTGGTCCTGCGCATGGCTTGGTGCCATCACTTTGTCCTGGTCCTAGCGGCACCGCACGGTCTGGTCCCACACTCCGACTTAGTCCGGTGGATGCTTGTGGTCCCACTGGACAATGAAGGTCCTACCATATGGTCCTGGTCCCATCATAGCCCCTGTTTCGGTCCCACACACGATCCTCTTTCCACCACACAGTTCCGATCCCACCACTCAGTCATGATCCCATAAATGGTCCTGGTCCCACCACACAGCCCTGGTCCCATGCATGATCCCAGTCCCACCCCGCAATCCCTGGTCCCCAGTGCACCATCCCTGTGCCCCCTGTGGGCCCTCACCCAGCTCTGTCTGTTGGTGCCCTTGCACTCCAGCAGCGCAGGTCTTGGGAGAACACATACTGCGCCTCGGCCGCCTGGAAGAGCAGGAAGTCCTTCCTGCTTCTCCAGATGTTTGCTCCAGCCCTTCGTCACTGGAGGGCACCAGTGGCTGGGATGAGCACGGCTGATGCTGGGCTTTGGTGACCCACAGCACTGGGCAGGCTGGTGGCCATCGTCCCTGTCCCTGTGTCTCTTGCTGGATGCCACCCCTGACCTACAGGCAAGGAGGTTCCAACCCTGCCGGCCACCTCGGAGAGTCTGCGAGCCCGGGCACCTGGAGGAGGCTACGAAGGTCCACGGGGAGCCTCCTTGCAGCCTCTAAATGTCTGCTCCCTGCCTGCCCCGAAGGGCATCTTTGGGACTTCCCCTTCGATGACATCCCGGTGTCACCATCCCCAGCGAACGGCCCGCTCGGGACCTGACATCGCCCCACACACGCACCCAGGGCCTCTGAGCACCGGACCCGCGGAGCTTTAACTGATGGCACTGGTGGCGGGGGCAGAGCTGGGGCATCGCCGCGGGGCAGGATCTGTCCCCAGGGGAGCAGGGACCGGCAGAGCATCCCGCTGCACGCACAGAGTGGGGTCAGCCCGGGGGGGCTCCTGTCCCCTTGTCCCCATCCCCTTCCCACGAAGAAGAACGAGACCGACGGAGACCAGCTGGACCATTGGTGTATTAAAAACTGCCAAATATACAATACGATTATCTTACAAAAGTAGAATTGCTTTTTTTTTTTTTTTTTTTTTTTTTTATTGCTTGCATTTACAAACAGAGCAGAACATGAACCACATGGGGGAGTGGCAGGGCTGGGCTCCCTGCTGCTGCCCCGGGGAGGTGACAACCTCCTGTCACCCCTGCAGCCGCAGGGTGCCACCTTGGTGCCCGGCCTGGGCCACTCTCAGCTTTACCCGTGCCATTGTCATCCAGCCCGGCCAGGACACCCGAGGGCTCCCCATGATGTGGCTGCCCCCATCAGGGGGGTGTCCCTGCCACCCGGGTGCCACCAGCTCTGCCCCAGCCCATCCCCACGCCATGCCCCATCTCCTGTTGCATTGTCCCCATGTCCCACTTGCACCCAGGGCTGGCACCGCTGGGACCCTGCTCCACGCCTGCTCCCCACACCAGTTCTCACCAGACCCCGTGGTCCTCCCTGGATGTCCCCAGTGGGGACTGGCACCACAGAGCCCTCTAACTGGGACAACAGGGGGCTGGGGGGGACCTGCTGCCATGGGGTCCTGCATGGACGTGCTGGGGACCACTGCTGGCACAGGCTGGGGCTTTGGGGTGGTTTTTTTTGCTCTGCAAATTCATGTGTGGATGATGCTTAGAAACCTGCCAGGGCTTTCTGGGTCTGGGCTGATGGTGTGACAGGCACCAATAGCCACGGTTGTGCTGAGGACGTGTGGCACTCAACGCACCCATGGGCTGGGGGAGCCCCAGCAGCGTGGTGGGCTCGGACAGGGAGCCCCAGAAACTGGGCTGGAGGGAAAGGGGATGGTGAAAGCAGCCCCCACTGGGAGTGACGCAGTGCGAACTCCAGAACACCTGCGCACACCTGGCCCCATGGGTCCCACCACTGCCCGACCCACGGTGCACCTCTGGTGATGTAGTGGTGGATGTCTATTGCTGTGACAAGGGCACGACGGGGACCTGTCCTTCCCATACTGCCTCCAGCATTTCCACGTGGAAGGAAGAAGTGGATCCTGTTGGGAAAGACTCCAAGCCTCCAATCCTTGAAGCCCTTGCTGCTGGCAGCAGTGGCCTCTGAGCTGTGTCCCCGCGTCCCCTCCGTCACTCTTGGGTGACCAGGGTTGGGAGCACCTAAGGGAGCCACCATTTGGTTCTGCTCATGCCCAACCCAAAGACAGGTGACGGAAGGAAAACGCGAGCACCTGGCTCTCCCACGGGGCGCCCACCTTCTCCTACCACTTGAGGAAGTCCCGCACCCAGCTCCACAGCTTGGTGATCCACAGGTTGACCCCGAGGTCCGTCAGGTACTGGATCTCGGGCGTCAGCATCTTGCGGCACAGCTTCTGGTGCTTCTTGTTGATCTTCTTCTTCAAGTTGTAGCCCAGGATGGACTTCTCCCCAAGCGGCTGCCACGGCTGCATGGAGGACTCTTGGATGGCGCTGGCATCCACGGCGTGTCCCCCATCGATACAGATGCTCTTCATCTTCTCATTCTCCTGCTGCAGCTCGGCCACATCCTTGGCCATCCGCTCCCTCCCGTAGGCCTCCACCTTCCGCCAGAAGGTGGCATTAAAATAACGGTAGAGTTTGGCGTCGATGAGGTTCCAAGAAGTCGCCTTCTCGTAGAGCTCAGGTGTCAGCCGGGAGATGGTGGAGCCCTTGCGAGCATTGAGCTTGAAGTAGAGGATGTCCTCCAGCTGCCAGCACAGCAGGTCCTTCAGCAGCACCAGGGACTCATCAAAATACTCCAGCAGCATGACCAGGTGGAAGCGCTGATCTATCTCCTGGATGTGCTGCTCCACCAGCGGGCTGTCGGCGTTCATGTTGTTGTCATAGCCCAAGTCAAAGAAGAGGAGGTTTTGGAGGTAGTGCGCGTTGAACCCGTTTGGGTCGTAGTAATGCCAGGGGTCCTGCAGGAACTCAGCCAGCTTGTCCTCCCCCTGCAGCTTCCAGGTGAGGGGGATGACGCGCCCGAAGTAGTGGAAAGAGGACTCGAAGAGGTAGGCAGGGTCCCGTAGCACCGTCACGAAGGTGGTGTCCGCCGGCAGGAGCTTGCGCACCTCCTCGTAGTGGAAGCGCATGTGGTTGCAGATGATGTTGAAGCACATGCCTGGCTGGTAGTGCTGCACCTGGCTCCGCTCGAAGTAGGAGGGGTAGTAGAAGTCGTTGCGGCCGTTGGGGAAGGCGAATTTGAGGCGGTGCTTCTCTCCGAAGCGGAAGAGGATGTTGAGGATGGTGCTGCTGGCCGTCTTGTGTGTCTTCATGAACATGATGTCCAGCTTGGGCCGGCAGCCTCCTCCCGAAGGGCTGCGTGTGCCGTTGGCCACCGCCCGCCCCTTGGCTTGGGCCGAGGAGGAGGAGCAGGAGTAGGGGATGGGGATCCTGGTAGGGAGGAGAGAGAGGACACCGTGGTGAGGTGAGCAGAGAGGGAAAGAAGCGCATGGTATCACTATACAGGCTGAGGGCTGTCAGAGGAGCAAGCGTAACAAACAATTCCTGTGCTATCTGAGATGCCCAAAGCCGGTAACAGATGCTCCAGTGCTGAGTGACATTGGACAGCCCCAGGGAAGATGCAGCTCTGATCCCTGTTAACGCCATGGTATGGCAATGTGGAACAACAGGAGACAGAAAGCAACTTACAAAATACCCGCACGTGGAGCTATTTTATAAATGCGGAGATTAATGTTCCCCATGGTCACGCCGCTCCCACACCTGGGAAAACAGCATTGAGTTGAGCCCAGCTCAGGGCTGGGTTTGGTGAGGACAGGTACCAAAGAGCACTGAACCCACCCGTTCCCAGATTTTTGGGAGACGGCATGGGCGCAGCAGCGCTCTCATCTCTCTCTTGAAGGACAAACCCCACATAAAGGGTGCCCGGGCAGCCAGCTCCTTGAGCACATCCACGCACAGCTGCCTGGGGAAGGTCCCCATGGGGAGGACACAGACAGGTGGGAAGGGGCAGGAGGTCCCCATGCCCTCCTTGTCACTGGGGACATGCTCCCACCGCAGCAGCTTTGCAGCGGGTCCATATCCCCTTGCCCCAAGGTGAGCATCCCCAGCCTAGCCAGCAGCTTCCCTGTCACAGGGATGGGGCCAGGTGTGTCACTTGAGGACGGTGACATCTCAGAGCAAGGCCACCAGAGCCTGTAAAGCCCCAGGAACAGGTCTGCCCAGGTGACACAGGGATCCCTGTAATACTCACTCTGTCATGCTGACTTGCAGCGGAGGCACAGCGTAGGAGTAGAGCAGCAGCATGAAGCTGGTCAGGAGGGTCCCCAGGATGAGTCCCTTGCACATGGACCTCCAGGGCTTCCCATGGTGGTGCAGCATTGTGGTCACCTGCGAGGGGCAGAGGGGAGAGCTGTCAGCAATGCGGGTGGTGAAGGACAGGGAGAGTGCGGAGCAAAGATCATGGGAGATAAATTTCAAGCAAATAAGGCACAGGGAGCACTGCAGGGGGATTTTAGGTGATGGGGGGAGGAGAATCGGTGCCAGGCATGTCCTAGGCCGTGAGGGAGTCATGGCCAGGGTGCGGCAGCTCTGCCCACACTGCACCACTCTTGCCCATGCTGCAAAAACCGAAAACAATTTCCTTGCAAAAAGCAAAACTTGAAGAGCTGGGGTGGCAGAAGGGGCGTATCCTCCACCCACACCCAGCGATGGGGCACCACAGCACCGAGGAGCAGTGGCACCGCCGGAGGTCCCACCGGGCGTGGATCCGTCCCATGCCATCCGCCCCGCACAGCCCCACCAGCAGCGGGCAGCTCTGCGTGACCACACACACGTGCACAAACACGGGCGTGTGCGCACGCACACGCATGTGCATGAAGGAGGGCACGTGCACACACCCACCCCTGCACATGCGTACACACACACAGGTGTACACATAAACACAGGGGCACCCCCACCCGCCACCTGCGTGCACAGGGACACAGGCACTCCTGTGCACATTTATGTGTGTGCACGCACACAGGGCACGCATCTCTGCGCGTTATGCGTGCACACACACCTCTGCACTCACGCATTCCCACGTGCACACAAGGACACAGCCACACATCTATGCATGCTCATGCACACACATGTATCTAGCTATACATACTCGTGCACATACGTGCACGGGGCACAGACATTTGTGTGCACACACCTGTGCATCTTCATGCAGAAGGACACAGGCAGCCACACAACTCCCATGAACGCCCATGCACGCCGACGTGAAGACAAGGACACGCACACATCTGTGCACATGTGTACAGACATGCACATACATATAGGGGCTCACACATCGGTGCGCACTTGTGCATGCACACACAGGGACACAGACACCTGCGCATTTCATGCGTCTGCATGCACACAGGGGCACACATCTCTGCACATTATGCATGCATGCACACACGCAAGGACACGGACAAACATCTATGCGCACTCACGCACACGCACACACAAGGACACAGCTATCCGTGCACACAGAACTCTACACATTCATGCAGACAAGGACACGGGCATCTGCACACCCCTGTGCACGCTTATGCCTGCAGACACACAGATGAGAACACACACACACACACGCACACACTCACACACACGCACCCCCCCGAGTCCCCGCAGCACCTGCACTGCCGCCGCACCACGCACCGCGTCCGCCCGCTGAGCCGGGAGCTGCCCCGGCACCGCATTGCAGCAGGGCTGTCCTCCCGGCAGGACACACGGACGTGCCCCAGCGGGGACCGGCGGACGAGCTGCCCGCACACCCTGCCCTGCCTCCTGGCACCCTTTTGGCTGCCAGCCATCCTTTGCACCCTTCAGCTGCCCTGCGGTGACGTGCACAGCATGAACACCCCGCGGCCCTTTTGCGGCTCCTGCAGCCTGGCGTGTGCAGCCAGTAGCACGGACCTTCCTGGGATTTCGCAGAGGAAAACCACACGGAAACACTACCGGGCCCCCGCCGGCGTCTCGCCCTGCTGTGCACGAAGCCTCCCCGCGGCGCTGGCCTCCGTCCTCCACCTGCATCTCTCCTGCCCCGGCCCTGCGGAGGGCAGCGAGCCACGCTGCAGCTGAGATTTCCATCTCGATGAATAATGGATGGAAAGTGTAACCGGACGCTGGGCACGGCTCGCCCTCACCGACCCCAGCCGAGCTCAGCCTCCGCTCTGCGGGCTTTCCAAGCAGCAGAAATGACGGCGAGAGCATGGCTGAGCTGCCCCCAGCATCTCTGTGGCTGCCAGTGCCCAGCCCCACCGGCGGGGATGCCGAGGGGATGCCGAGCTCCACCTGGGCTGGCTCCAGCGGGGTGTTTCTTGCAAACAGTTCCCAGCCCAGTTACTCTATTGACTTTGCCTTAAGTGAGTGGCTTAATTATTAATAGTTCAGCAGGGGAAATGCCAAGGTGGAGGCTTTGTCCTGGGGCTCCCATCGGAGCAGGGCAGCCGCTGGCGCCGGCCCTCGCCCAGCCACCTGAAAGCCCCAGCCGGAGCCAGTAGTCACAGCCACAGCGTGAGGACACGGCCACACCGGCCACATCCCCCCAGCCACAGCCACGGCCCCTGGCCACATCCCCACGTCCACGCCACAGCCCCGTCCCTGCATCCCCCCAGGTCCATCACTCCCCCGTGGCAGCCCTCTCCTGCGTTTTCCCTTATAGGGACCAACCCCTTTACAGCCCAAATTTAAGGATCCACACACAGGGCACAACTGCCGGCCCCTACAGCCCCTGGCAGCTCTGGCTCAGGCTCTCTTCATCCCGTGCCAATGCCCGCTGTGGGCATGCTGCTCCGTGCGTGCTCACCCCATCCCCCTCTCCCCGGCATCTTGTCCCGTGGGTGCCGGTGCCCACATGCCCCTCGCATCCTGAAATCCACCCTGTGTTGGCCCCCACAGCCCTCCCAGCCCCCACCAGCCCCCATCACCTCTTTCTTTGCTCCAGCTGCTCCCCGCGGACCGTCCCTCTCCTCTTCTCGGCTTGCTGGTGCGTGGGGCGTGGGGGGCGATGCTGCTCCGACATGGAACAGGCTCTCCCAAAGCAGCCCCCCGCCGCTTCCCCCTCCCTAAGCCATCTCCCAAACTGCGGCCCCAGTGCACCCGCCTTGGCGGGGAGGGCGAAGCAAAATCAGAATAATCTCCTTTCCCAGAGCTGCCGGCTCGAGGCGTGGAGCGAGGCGCTGCCGGGGCTCCCGCTGCCACCCGAGCGGCTGCAAGGCTCCGTCTCTCCACCCACCGACGGAGCACAGAGGGTTCATTCACTCCGCTGCCGCCCCGCGCGCACAACAACGGGGCTGTTTGTCTCCATCTGCGCCACTGCCATCAACAGGGACATTGTGGCCCAGCGCCCCGGCTTGCTGCAGCCAGAGCCGGCTCTGCACCGGCCCGGCCTGGCGCTGCCACCCGGCACCCCCGGCTGCGGGGCCGGGCTGGTGGGTGCTGCCGGCTGAGCGGGGCCGGGGGGCTCTGGGGATGCTTGGGGTCCTGGAGGAGCTGGAGCTCCTTGCCCTGTAAGCGCTGAGGGGAAGTTGAACGTAGCCAGGGAGTGCCAGTGGTGCTTGCTCAGCGCCTCCCGCTGTTTTATGGACCCCAGGATGCAAGGACAGTGGCCATCCCTTCTCAGGGATGTCCCCTCCCTGCCATGGCCTCGTGGGATGAGCTTTTCCCTATGGGGAACAGCTTCAGGCTGTTTTTTTTTTTCTTTCTGCTGGAGCTGCCTGCATGAGGAGCCCCACGCTCCATCCTCCCCTTCCCCTTGCTGCCCGGTGTTTCTCAATAGCGTTTATGGCCGTACGACAGCAGTGCCTGTGCTCCCCACCCTTCGGCACTGCTGGGTGAGCACCGCTGCCGCTCACCCATGAGAAAGAGGAGGTGGGTGCTGGCGTGGGCACCCAGGGGGGCACCCCAGGGACTACAAGGGGAACCGAGGTCTCTCACACTCGCTGGGGCATGAGGGTTTTGTTTGGTGGGAACCAGCTTTGCTTTGCCACCAGCACCCGTGGGACTGCGCACCCCACGGCTCCTTTGTTCCACAGCAGCGGCAGCCGAGCCGCAAGGAAGGCAGTGAGCGCCGTTTCCTTCCCACATCACCCCACCACTGGCCACAGAAGGGGCCATTGTGTGCCGGATGCAGCCCTGGCTCCTTCCCACCACCCTAGCAGCAGTTCTTCTATAACCGTGGGGCACCCCCAGACATGCCCGCTGCCAGGCCCAGCACCCGTCCATGCTGGATGTGTTTGGGTCTCCCAGCAAGGGAGGACAGACAGCAGGACGAAGCGAAGCTGCTGCCCCATTGCAGCCACCTCATTGTACCTTGGAAAAGGAAAAACTAGAATGGTCTCCATCGCAGCAGGAAGAGGGACCAAGAACTGTCCTCTTGCTCCCAGGTGCGACAGAGGCACTGGCTGTGAGGCTGGCATGTCCTTGCTCTCTTGGGACACAGCTGACCCCAGCGGGGCAGCTCATGGTGTCCCCAATGTCACAGGATGAGAAAACCTGTGTAGGCAACCTCAGTATGCTCAAAATGAAAGCCTGAGCCTATATCAGCCATCCCAGGCTCTCCATGGACAGAGGAAAGAAACAGGCACATCCACAGATGGCTTGAGATGGCACAGCCTTCACCACAGCTGGGGACAGGGTGTCCCTGTAAAAAACCTATTGAGATGGCAGAGCCTTCTCCAGGGCAAAAGAATGTGCCCTGGGGAGGCAGAGGATGCTGCACTCCCTGCCCAGGTGGGGACAGGACCAGGCCTCCCCTGCCACAAGCTGGTTACAGGGAGAGAGCAGCCCAGAGCAGTTCCTCTGACTTCCCTCTGGCCACCCCATGCAGCAGAACCTCCTGCAGGGACTGCGGGGACCGTGCCAGGTCGGTGGCACCACCGAGCTCTCAGCTGACGCATTCTCCGCTGTGCCCAGCCCTGGCTGGATTTGTGCCAGTGATTTATCGCCCATCTCTTCACCTGTCCCTGAGGCACATCTGTCACAGTCTAGTGAAGTGAATAGTCTGCATGAAGCAAGCACGACACTGGATTAAGTCACACACCTGGCTCTGGCTGAATTGTCTTTCCATCCTCGTCCCTGATGTCCCCCAACATGGACAGGCCCCAACTCCACTGTGCCAGCACCACTGTCTGGACTGGGACTCAGCCAGGGCAAGGAGCCCTGTTCCTTGCAAGCTCCCACCCCTTCTCTGAAGCTCTCTGATCTCCAGACCAGCACCTTTTGCCCTGCCAGCTTCTCATTTTTTGGAGGGCAGGATAGTGCTTTGCAGTGGTTCCAGTCAGAAGAGGACCACAGCACTCAGCAGCTGCAGCCAGGACATGGCAGCCTGGCCCCAGCAGTGGTGCCCAGTCCCACCAGCAAATGGAAGCTCGTGGCCTTGGGATGTGACTGAAATGAATCCTGTATGCGACAGCCAGTTCTTACATCCCAGGCAACCCAGGGGTGGTTAACCCCAAATACCAAGAGCCAAACTTAAAGCACAAGACCATGGCAGAAGCCTCCTGAGAAACACCTCCATGATTTGAGTGGGTGAGATTTCTCTTTTAAGAATTTCACCAAGTCTATCCCAAACAAAAAACCTCCTGCTAGTGACACTTGAGTGGGAAGGGGAACCCATGGGTGCTGACTTGCCTTGCCAAGGACTGTAGCTCCAGGAGGGCCTTACCCCCAGCATGGGGTGCTCTTGTCCCTATCACCCACCCAGGAGAAACTCCTGGGGAAGCACCCACCCGAGTGGGGAGCAAGAGAGGTTTCCAGCTGAATGCTGACACTGTGCCGATGTCACCTACCAGGGGTCACGTTGCATGAGCAGGGAACACCCGTCCTGTCATGGGGAGCGTCAGGCCTCAGCTCCTTTGGACACCAGTTACTCAAGCTTGGTGGAACGTGCCCTTATTGCCCCATTTGTGAGAGCCATGGGGAAATTCTAGCATTATGGGGAGTTATGGAGGGGGAAATGGAGACTTGATATGGTGATGCAAATAGCAGAACAGGAGCAGGTCTCTGCCACGTCCCAGCATGCCATGGTTTTCTTATTTGCCACACCTGAAACCCCACTGCTGCCCCGGAGCAAGGAATCCACAGCAAGGCCAGGTGTTTCTGTTCCCACAAAAGTCCCAGGAGATGACACAACTTTCATGCCCACTGAGTCACATTCCCCTAAAACCTCCTAAACCCTCACAGCTGCACATTCAAACCACCAAACTAAACCAAAAAAAAGAGTTTTAAAAAAAACCCACAAACCTTACAGGAAAACAAGCTCCTCCTCCCCCTCTCACCAGGCTGTTGATGACTGCACCACAGCAGTGGCCGTATCCTAACCACCTCCTACCCCAAGGTGTGACACCAGGCCGGGGGCTGTTCCCCATGAAACTGGCTGCACGCACCAGAGTTGGCACCAAGGGGTGGTCTCAGGCAGAGCGGCCCCCTCGTGCGGCAGCCATGTTAGGCTTCGGGGCTGCGCACAGGCCTCAGGGAGGAAAGGTGGGGGGTGGTTGTGTTCTGTGGAAAAAAATGTTGGGATGTGGGTTTAGAAGAGAGGTGGAGATGTGCAGATGGAGTGGGATAAACACAGACCCTGTCGATGCTGTCAGCCTCCCCCAAGATGTGCATGGCAGTGGCCATGGCCCCTCTAGGTTTTCCATACATTGCTTCGGTTCAGCGATTAGCCCCAATGTAACCTCCTCTTCCCCCAAACCAGCCTCAGTGTTTGCACTCCCAAGGAGGCGGAGGAGATCCCAGGGCTGCTGGAAGGGCGGTTGGGAGCGCCCACCAGCTAGCCATTTCCCTACAGCATGGACCAGCCCCAGCATGGCCACCGACACGGGGTTTAAAATGCTTGGCCTTTTTTTGAGAACATCTTGTCAATTCTGAAGTGTCAGAAGTCAAGCAGCAGGGGCAGAAGGACAGCTTGGCTGAGCAGGGACCCCCCAGAAGGAGGACCAGAGCACACATAGGTCCGATACTTGATGAGGATGGTCACCTCATGAAAAGGGACATAGAAAAAGCAGAGACGTTCAATGCATTTTTCACCTCTGTCGTTAACACCAGTGATGTCTCTGAGACCCCAGCTGAGCAGATCTGAGCAGAGCAGAGGATCACCTCTCTGGAGCTGCCGGCAACACCGTGCCCAATGCAGCCCAGGACAGCGTTTGCCTGCTGTGCGGCCAGGCCTCGTTGCAGGCTCACGGTCAAGTTGGTGTGCGGCAGGACTCCTGGGTCCTTTCCAGGCGCGTGCCCGCAGCCTGTCCCGGTGCTGGGCTTGTTCCTCCTCAGGTGCAGCACTCTGCTCTGCTCCTCGGTGAACCCCACGAGGTTCCTACCAGCCCATTTCTCCAGCCTGGCCGGGTCCCTCTGGGTGGTGTCCCTCTGGTGACTCAGCCACTCCCCTGGTTTTGTGTCATCCCCAGATTTATTGAGGGTGCACTCTCCCCATCATCCAGACCGTTAACGAAGCTGTTAAACGGAACTGGAGCCAGCACTGACCCTGGAGCATTCTGCTCGTTGATGGCCTCCTACTGGACTCCATGTCGCTGACCTGCAGCCCCCGAGCCCGGCCGATCAGCCCGGTTCTCAGCCCGCTCCCTGCCTGCCCGTGGGGATGGGATGGAGGTGGCACCAGGACAGGGAGAGGCACTGGTACCCACAGTGGGACAGGGACTGGGATGGGGGCACAGCAGGGTCCTTTCCAGGCACGTGCCCCCAGCCTGTCCTGGTGCTGGGCTTGTTCCTCCCCAGGTGCAGCAATTTGCACTTCTCCTCGCTGAGCAACCTGGGGTTCATGCCTGGGCAGGGCACAGCCCCAGATGCCCACGAGAGCAGCAGCACCAGGCCGTGACTGCGCAGGAGGCATCTGGGTGCCGCCGTGGCCGGGCCACAGCAGCAGTGCAGGCTGGCAGGAGAGCAGAGCCCCAGCTGCGGGGTCAGAGGCTGTGGTGAGGAGGAGGCCAGGCTGGGGTGATGAGACCGGAGCATGGGCTGGGCTGGAGACCCCAGGCTGGAAACACCTTCCTGGGAGCGGCTGCGGAGACGCAGGCTGCAGCGGGGCAGTGGGTGCTGTCAGGGCAGCAACGCAACAGGGCAAAGAGTGGGCACGGCATTGGGAAAGGGAGGAGAAAGCAGCAGGGGTGGGGATGGCAATGAGCACTGTGCTGTTTGCAACACTGACTCGTTTTCCATGATTTTATTTGTTCTCTGTGTGCTGGAATAGGACCCTGATGACCTTTGGGTCCTTTGGGGCCGGTGTGTCCCCCAGCTGCTGTCCGGCCCTGGTCTTGGAGAGTCTTCTATTGTCTCCGGCGGGGTGGCCTCTTCTTGGGTGGTGCAGAGGCCTGGGAGGAGTTGGTCTTCCTCTTGGGGGCTCGTCGGGGCCCCCCAGGTGGGCAGCCCCTGCCCCGCCTGGCGGTGGAGGGACCTGCTGCAGCCTCCTGTGTCTCCTCTTGAGGTGCTGCCTGCTCCATGGGGACCGCAGCAGGGGGGGAGTGAGGGCGGCTGCCATTCCCTCGAAGGGCATCTCTTGATGTGCCGGGCACCTCATCCCTGCCGGAGCTGGCAGGCTGGAGAGAGGGGACTGGGCCAGGTGCAGGAGCCACTCCTTCAGGGCCAGCTGGGTCGGGTTCTGGCATGGGGCTGGCCTCCCGATGCTCGGCTGCAGGGGGAACGTTGAGGCCCAGCAGGCGGTGGGCCTCCCTGCCGCACTGTCGCACGGCGACGTCCAGGAGGTGACGCACAAATGTCGCCGCGTTCTCGCTGAGGTCTTCCTCCAGCAGCTGGACCAGCATCTCTTCCCCCAGTCCGAAGAGGCGCAGGGTCTCCCTGATGGCGTTCTCCAAGATGAGCGCCTGCGAACGCCGTGTTTGGAAAATGCGCCCCAGCTCCTGGCGCACCCAGGAGAGCAGGGGCTGGAGCAGAGCAGGGTGCTCCCGGAAGAGTTGTCCCCAGGTGTCCGCGGGGAGGCCGCCCACCAGAGGGCTGGGTGCCAGCCATGCAGCCCATGGCCAAGCTGCCTGGGCGTCAGGGCGGCTGTCGGCATCGATGGATGCTGCTGCCGACGGGCTGATGACCAGCTCCTCAAACTTGTCATCAGACTGCACCGAGTGCTTGATTGATGTCAGCCTCCGCCTGCAGAGTGGGCACTCGGGCTTGCTGTCAGCCCACTGCTGGATGCACGGGAAGCAAAATTGGTGGTGGCATGGCATGGTGAAAGCGGGGCTGCCCCAGGTGTCCAGGCATATGGGGCAGCGGGTGTCCAATGCCGCGTCCATGCTTGCCACCAGCTGCAGTGGGCTGGGGGGAGCAGCAGGTGACGATGCGCTCCCTGGTACAGACGCTGCAGCAGCGGGTGTCGCTCTGGAAGAAGAAGAGAGGGGCCACTGTCATTCTCTGGCCTGGGGAGGGTCCCTCAAGGAGGAACTCTCCGCTGGCAGATAGAGGTGTCCCTGCGCTGCCTACCTCTGCTGCTGCAGGTGCTCGTCCCGGATGTCCCAGCTGCCTGGTCGGAGCAGGGCTGGGAGCAAAGCAGAGGTGGCTCTGGGGACGTGAGCCTCTGAGAGCTACACGAAGCAGCTCTGAGAGCACGAGCCAGCACCAAGACACGCCTAATTCCGCACTCCAGTCCTCGCACAACCGCTCGGCTGGAGGGGAGGCACAAGTCGCTGGGCTGAGCTGCCGTGCCCAGATTTAAGCAGTGAGGGCCACGCAGTCACAAATCGTCACCTGGAGCCATCCCAGAGCATCAGCGGGATGTCACAGAGAGTTGCCGGGCACATCGCCGCCCACCAGTAGGGGACATCGCCCCTGGGATGTCACAGTCCATCACTGCGACATCACAATGGGCCATCCTCACCTGCAGCACGTTCTCTCCAGCAGTTCTCCAGCCCCAGCACATGTTTCTGGGGTTTCCGCAGTGCCACTGCCTGCTCCATCCACCACGTCTTGTGGGCTTGGCATTGGTGTTTCATATCAACCCCTGAGGCCCTGAGGCCTTGGCTGTGTCTTCCCAGGGCCCCTTCGGACCGTTCTGCCTATGGCACGCAGCCACAGGCATGCACAGCAAGAGGGTTTCTTCCAAAAAACCTCGTGCTTCCCTCTGAGGCTGCAGGACAAAGTCGTACAGGCTCTCCCCATCTCCGGCACTGCTGGCCAGCCCTCTGGGATGTCCAGGTCCTTCCAAGTGAGGTCAAAAGGAGTCCCTGGCTGGCTCTCAGGGACCTTCTCCTCCTTGTAGGGCAATAAGAATGATATAAAGGTGTTAGAGAGCATCCAAAGGAGTGCAACAAAGATGCTAAAGGGTCCAGAGGAGAAGACGTATGAGGAGTGGCTGAAGTCACTCGGATTGTTCAGCCTGGAAGAGGCTGAGGGGAGACCTCATTGCAGTCTACAGCTTCCTCATGAGGGAGAGCGGAGAGGCAGGCGCTGGTCTCTCTCTTCCCTCTGGTGACTTGTGATTCAGCGATAGGACCCAAATGAATGGCCCGTAGCTCACCCAGCACCACTAGCAGGGCTTGCACTAGACTACAATTAAAAGAAAAATAAAAGGCATGACTGTTCCACAGACAATGTCTTGGTCTGACCCAAAAGCGAGCTCACAGCAGTGCCTGTGGGTGCTGCTAGCAATGGCGTTTATGGGGGACTCTCACCTTGAGTCCTGGGATACTCTGACTCGCCAGGACACTCTCTAACAGTTTGTGACTCTCCAGGACACACTGTGAGACTCTGTGATGATTTCTTTCCATTTACAAATGTTTCAAACACAAATCACAAAACCACTCTTCTGTGCCAATGGTTACATAAGAAGCCCCCAATCCCTTTTTTTGCATTTTCTCAAGACTTAGCAGAACACTGAAAGACGTGCTCATGGAAGAACCTTTCCTTCTGCTGCCTTACTTTCATGTGCTGCAACAGAAGATCCATGATCCAGTATGCTTCCTGATTTCCAAGCTGATAACCCAAATCAGGTTTCAACGACAACAACGTAACACAGAGTACATCAACTGGGCATTACAAGGACATGACCTTCTCTGAAAAATCCCTGTTGCTCTGTTCCTTGTTACAGACGTTTTAAAAGCCTTGATTCAGCAGGTGGTTTGTTCAAACAACCGCTCAGCATCAAATCATAGAAACATGGCATGGTTTGGGTTGGAAGCGACCTTAAAGATCATCTAATTCCAACTCCTGCCAGGGGCAGGGACACCTCCCACTAGACCAGGTTGCTCGAAGCCCCATCCAACCTGGCCTTACGCACTTCCAGGGATGGGGCATCCACAGCTTCTCTGGACAACCTGTTCCAGTGCCTCACCACCCTCATCATGAAGAATTTCTTGCAAATATCTAAATCTACCCTCTTTTAGCTTAAAGCTGCTACGCCCTGTCCTATTGCTGCACTCCCTGATAAAAGAGTCCCTCTTCTGCTTTCTTGTAGCCCCCTTTAGCTACTGGAAGGCCTCTATAAGGTCTCCCCGGAGCCTCGTCTTCTGCAGGCTGAACAATACCACCGTCCACAGCCTGTCTTCATAGCAGAGCTGCTCCAGCCCTCATGATCATCCTCATGACCTCCTCTGGACTCTCTCCAACAGGTCCATGTCCTTCTTGTGCTGGGGGCCTGCAGCTGAACGCAGGGCTCCAGGTGGGGTGTCACAAGAGCAGGGCAGAAGGGGAGAATCACCCCCCTCGCTCTGCTGGCCACGATGCTTTTGGTCCAGCCCAGGATACGGTTGGCTTTGTGGGCTGCAAGCGCACATTGCCGGCTCACGTGGAGTTTCTCACCAACCAACACCCCCAGGTCCTTCTCCTCTGGACTGCTCTCAATCCATTCTGTGCCCAGCCTGGATTGGTGCTTGGGATTGCCCCAGCCCAGGTGCAGGACCTTGCACTTGGCCTTGTTGAACCTCATGAGGTTGCACAGGCCCACCTCTCAGGCCTGTCCAGGTCCCTCTGGATGGGATCTCTTCCCTGCAGCATGTTGACCACACCTCACAGCTTGGTGTCATTGGCAAACTTGCTGAGGGTGCACTCGATCTCACTGTCCATGTCATCAATAAAGATGCTAAACAGCGCCGGTCCCAGTCCTGAGCCCTGAGGAACACCACTCGTTGCTGACCTCCACCAGGACATTGAGCTGCTGACCACAACTCTTGGAGTGTGACCATTCAGCCAATTCCTTATCCACCGTGTGGTCCATCCATCACATCCTTGTCTCTTCAGTTTAGAGACCAGGATAGCATGGGGGACAGCGTCAAATGCTTTGCACAAGTGCGGGCAGATGATGTCAGTTGCTCTTCCCCTATCCATCAATGCTGTCGTAGAAGGCCACCTGATTTGTCAGGCACGATCTGCCCTTAGTGAAGCCATGTTATCTGTCATCAGTCACCTCCTTATTTTCCAAGTGCCTTAGCAGAGTTTCCACGAGGATCAGGTGAGACTGATGGGCCTGTAGTTCCCCGGGGCTTCCTTTTTAAAAATAGGGGTTATGTTGCCCTTCTTCCAGTCTGTGGGAACTTCACAGGATTGCCACAACTTCTCAGATGTGACAGATGGTGGATCATGCCACATTTGGCATAACTTGACCTTTGGAGACTGTGAACTGCAGCCCACAGCAGCTCCTCTCCCTTACCCAGATCAGCAAGTAGGTCACTGAGTAAGAGCATGAGAGAGCAATGGGTTTTCTTTCATGTTGGTGGCTGTGCACAGAGCCACGGGAAGGAAATCAAATGCCACTGTTCTGTTTCTCATCCAGGACAGATGAAATGTAGCAGGAAAAATAGAGCAGGTCAAGTATTTACTCGTATTCAAATGCTTCTTGGTCACCGTGATCTTCACGGTTTAGACAGTCTCCTGGCGGGATGCAGCTTAATGCTGGCAAAGGGAAAAGATGAAAGAAGCAGGCACTGAATGAAGGTTGATGGGCGCAGACTTTGCTGCAGGGGGCTGGCAGATGTGGCTGGCCAGGGCTGGCGGGCAGGCTGTCACATCCAGTGCACAGCCCCTTGCACCTTGTGTGCCAGGACTGGATAAAGGGTCACTGCTGAGGAGCACGCACCAGCATCTTGTTCAGGAGAAATGTCAGGGGAAGACAGTGACCCCGACTTCACTGTGAAGGAGGAAAATAACTGGGAGTGGGCACGGGTGTTAGATACTTGGGGCCAGTAATGATTTTTACCTTATTTTGGTTTTCTTTGCAGAAGCACAGGTGGGGGACATGTGAGAGTCACTTTTCTGGGGGACACTTGGAAGAGCTGAAGGTAATGGACAAGTGCGTGGGGTGGGCAGGGGCTGCACTACAATGTAGCCACTTACTATAGAATCATGAATGGTTTGGGTTGGAATGGACTTGAACTATCCCTTGGGTTGAGGGATGAACTAATCCCATGATAAGGGGATGACTAACCCCAGCCTGCACCGAGTGCTTGATTGATGTCAGCCTCCGCCTGCAGAGTGGGCACTCGGGCTTGCTGTCAGCCCACTGCTGGATGCACGGGAAGCAAAATTGGTGGTGGCATGGCATGGTGAAAGCGGGGCTGCCCCAGGTGTCCAGGCATATGGGGCAGCAGGTGTCCAATTCCGCGTCCATGCTTGCCACCAGCTGCAGTGGGCTGGGGGGAGCAGCAGGTGACGATGCGCTCCCTGGTACAGATGCTGCAGCAGCGTGTGTCACTAGACTTGGTAGCCTCTTTGTAATATTATGAATGTGGGCTCCAGGCAGGCAGCAAACCTCCCTGGAGAGATTATCTGGATGGCAAATAGGAGCCTCAGTGCCTCTCAGAGAGGAGTCTCCAAGGACTAACACCCTTCATGCCTTTTTTGTGGCCCTGCTTCTGATGCAGGTGGGAGAATGAGCCAACTTTGTGTGGTTGGCCTTTCTGAGGTCTTTGCTCTTACTCTCGGAGCCTCCTGTCTCATTTCTGCCACAGTAGAAGGCCCTTTCTCTGCTCTCCAGAAGACAAAATGTTGCACCCTGTGCCCTCCTGCTCACCCTCCCACGTGTCCTGCCATGCAAACTACACATCACACCATGACTGATGCCCTGTGCCTTGCTGGCTCGCTCTGGTCACCACACTCCAGGTCTCCCGTGCTCCCCAGGGGCTGCCTCTGTACGACAGAGGAGGGATGCTCCTGGCACCACCCAGCCTCCTCAGCCACCCTTTCGAGGGCTGAAGGCCCTAGCGGCTCCCTCAGCTGCTGCAAGGGGCCTCAGTGCAGGAAACCCCCTGCATGCCATGATCCCCCACTCCTCTGCAGAGCATGCCTGCCCTGGAGCCTGTTGCCTTTTGACCATCTGTGAAATCAGCCATTCCTGAGAGTGCTGTCTTGAAACAGTGCTGTATTTTAACCCGGCCGGCAGCTAAGCACCACACAGCTGTTTGCTCACCCTCACCTCCAGACCTCCAGTGGGATGGGGGACAGAATCAGAAAAAAAGTGAAAGCTTGTCTGCTGAGATAAAGACAGTTTATTAGGACAGGAAAGAAAGGAAAATAATAAAAATAATGATAATAGTACTACTACTAATAATGTGTACAAAACAAGTGATGCACAATGCAATTGCTCACCACCCGCTGACCGATGCCCAGCCTATCCCTGAGCAGCCGGCCCCCCACCCCAGCCAGCCACCCCATATTAATTTTTCAGCATGATGTCCTATGGTGTGGAATACTCCTTTGGCCAGTTGGGTCAGTTGTCCTGGGTCTGTCCCCTCCCAGCTCCTGATGCACCCCCAGCCTGCCCACTGGCAGTACAGAGCGAGACGCTGAAAAGTCCTTGGCTTGGTGTAAGCACTGCCCTGCAACAACTAAAACATCAGTGTGTTATCAACATTATTCCCACCCTAAATCCAAAACAAAGCACCATACCAGCTACTAGGAGGAAAATTGAAAATTTTCACAGAAAAGTGACTCTCACATGTCCCCCACCTGTGCTTCTGTAAAGAAAACCAAAATAAGGTAAAAATCATTACTGGCCCCAAGTATCTAACACCCGTGCCCACTCCCAGTTATTTTCCTCCTTCACAGTGAAGTCGGGGTCACTGTCTTCCCCTGACATTTCTCCTGAACAAGATGCGGGTGCATGCTCCTCAGCAGTGACCCTTTATCCAGTCCTGGCACACAAGGTGCAAGGGGCTGTGCACTGGATGTGACAGCCTGCCCGCCAGCCCCCTGCAGCAAAGTCTGTGATCATGAGGGCTGGAGCAGCTCTGCTATGAAGACAGGCTGTGGACGGTGGTATTGTTCAGCCTGCAGAAGACGAGGCTCCGGGGAGACCTTATAGAGGCCTTCCAGTAGCTAAAGGGGGCTACAAGAAAGCATAAGAGGGACTCTTTTATCAGGGAGTGCAGTGATAGGACAGGGCATAATGGCTTTAAGTGCAAAGAGGGTAGATTTAGATATTTGCAAGAAATTCTTCATGATGAGGGTGGTGAGGCACTGGAACAGGTTGTCCAGAGAAGCTGTGGATGCCCCATCCCTGGAAGTGCGTAAGGCCAGGTTGGATGGGGCTTCGAGCAACCTGGTCTAGTGGGAGGTGTCCCTGCCCCTGGCAGGAGTTGGAATTAGATGATCTTTAAGGTCGCTTCCAACCCAAACCATGTTTCTATGATTTGATGCTGAGCGGTTGTTTGAACAAACCACCTGCTGAATCAAGGCTTTTAAAACGTCTGTAACAAGGAACAGAGCAACAGGGATTTTTCAGAGAAGGTCATGTCCTTGTAATGGCCAGTTGATGTACTCTGTGTTACGTTGTTGTCGCTGAAACCTGATTTGGGTCATCAGCTTGGAAATCAGGAAGCATACTGGATCATGGATCTTCTGTTGCAGCACACGAAAGTAAGGCAGCAGAAGGAAAGGTTCTCCCATGAGCACGTCCTTCAGTGTTCTGCTAAGTCTTGAGAAGATGCAAAAAAAGGGATTGGGGGCTTCTTATGTAACCATCAGCACAGAAGAGTGATTTTGTGATTTGTGTTTGAAACATTTGTAAATGGAAAGAAAGCATCACAGAGTCTCACAGTGTGTCCTAGAGAGTCACAAACTGTTAGAGAGTGTCCTGGCGAGTCAGAGTATCCCAGGACTCAAGGCGAGAGTCCCCCATAAACGCAGTTGCTAGCAGCACCCACAGGCACTGCCGTGAGCTCGCTTTTGGGTCAGACCAAGACATTGTCTGTGGAACAGTCATGCCTTTTATTTTTCTTTTAATTGTAGTCTAGTGCAAGCCCTGCTAGTGGTGCTGGGTGAGCTACAGGCCATTCACTCAGGTCCTATCGCTGAATCACAAGTCACCAGAGGGAAGAGAGAGACCAGCGCCTGCCTCTCCGCTCTCCCTCATGAGGAAGCTGTAGACTGCAATGAGGTCTCCCCTCAGCCTCTTCCAGGCTGAACAATCCGAGTGACTTCAGCCACTCCTCATACGTCTTCTCCTCTGGACCCTTTAGCATCTTTGTTGCACTCCTTTGGATGCTCTCTAACACCTTTATATCATTCTTATTGCCCTACAAGGAGGAGAAGATCTCCGAGAGCCAGCCAGGGACTCCTTTTGACCTCACTTGGAAGGACCTGGACATCCCAGAGGGCTGGCCAGCAGTGCCGGAGATGGGGAGAGCCTGTACGACATTGTCCTGCAGCCTCAGAGGGAAGCATGAGGTTTTTTGGAAGAAACCCTCTTGCTGTGCATGCCTGTGGCTGTGTGCCATAGGCAGAAGGGCCCAAAGGGGCCCTGGGAAGACACAGCCAAGGCCCCAGGGCCTCAGGGGTTGATATGAAACACCAACGCCAAGCCCACAAGACGTGGTGGATGGAGTAGGCAGTGGAACTGAGGTAACCCCAGAAACATGTGCTGGGGCTGGAGAACTGCTGGAGAGAACGTGCTGCAGGTGAGGATGGCCCATTGTGATGTCGCAGTGATGGGCTGTGACATCCCAGGGGCGATGTCCCCTACTGGTGGGTGGCGATGTGCCTGGCAACTGTCTGTGACATCCCGCTGATGCTCTGGGATGACTCCAGGTGATGATTTGTGACTGCGTGGCCCTCACTGCTTAAATCTGGGCACGGCAGCTCAGCCCAGCGACTTGTGCCTCCCCTCCAGCCGAGCGGTTGTGTGAGGACTGGAGTGAGGCATTAGTTGTGCCTTGGTGCTGGTTCGTGGTCTCAGAGCTGCTTTGTGTAGCTCTCAGAGGCTCACATCCCCAGAGCCACCTCTGCTTTTCTCCCAGCCCTGCTCCGACCAGGCAGCTGGGACATCCGGGAGGAGCACCTGCAGCAGCAGAGGTAGGCAGCGCAGGGACACCTCTATCTGCCAGCGGAGAGTTCCTCCTTGAGGGACCCTCCCCAGGCCAGAGAATGACAGTGGCCCCTCTCTTCTTCTTCCAGAGCGACACCCGCTGCTGCAGCGTCTGTACCAGGGAGCGCATCGTCACCTGCTGCTCCCCCCAGCCCACTGCAGCTGGTGGCAAGCATGGACGCGGCATTGGACACCCGCTGCCCCATATGCCTGGACACCTGGGGCAGCCCCGCTTTCACCATGCCATGCCACCACCAATTTTGCTTCCCATGCATCCAGCAGTGGGCTGACAGCAAGCCCGAGTGCCCACTCTGCAGGCGGAGGCTGACATCAATCAAGCACTCGGTGCAGTCTGATGACAAGTTTGAGGAGCTGGTCATCAGCCCGTCGGCAGCAGCATCCATCGATGCCGACAGCCGCCCTGACGCCCAGGCAGCTTGGCCATGGGCTGCATGGCTGGCACCCAGCCCTCTGGTGGGCGGCCTCCCCGCGGACACCTGGGGACAACTCTTCCGGGAGCACCCTGCTCTGCTCCAGCCCCTGCTCTCCTGGGTGCGCCAGGAGCTGGGGCGCATTTTCCAAACACGGCGTTCGCAGGCGCTCATCTTGGAGAACGCCATCAGGGAGACCCTGCGCCTCTTCGGACTGGGGGAAGAGATGCTGGTCCAGCTGCTGGAGGAAGACCTCAGCGAGAACGCGGCGACATTTGTGCGTCACCTCCTGGACGTCGCCGTGCGACAGTGCGGCAGGGAGGCCCACCGCCTGCTGGGCCTCAACGTTCCCCCTGCAGCCGAGCATCGGGAGGCCAGCCCCATGCCAGAACCCGACCCAGCTGGCCCTGAAGGAGTGGCTCCTGCACCTGGCCCAGTCCCCTCTCTCCAGCCTGCCAGCTCCGGCAGGGATGAGGTGCCCGGCACATCAAGAGATGCCCTTCGAGGGAGTACCAGGCGCCCTCACTCCCCCCCTGCTGCAGTCCCCATGGAGCAGGCAGCACCTCAAGAGGAGACACAGGAGGCCGCAGCAGGTCCCTCCACCGCCAGGCGGGGCAGGGGCTGCCCACCTGGGGGGCCCCGGCGAGCCCCCAAGAGGAAGACCAACTCCTCCCAGGCCTCTGCACCACCCAAGAAGAGGCCACCCCGCCGGCGACAATAGAAGACTCTCCAAGACCAGGGCCGGAGAGCAGCTGGGGGACACACCGGCACCAAAGGACCCAAAGGTCATCAGGGTCCTATTCCAGCACACAGAGAACAAATAAAATCATGGAAAACGAGTCAGTGTTGCAAACAGCACAGTGCTCATTGCCATCCCCACCCCCTGCTGCTTTCTCCTCCCTTTCCCAATGCCGTGCCCACTCTTTGCCCTGTTGCGTTGCTGCCCTGACAGCACCCACTGCCCCGCTGCAGCCTGCGTCTCCGCAGCCGCTCCCAGGAAGGTGTTTCCAGCCTGGGGTCTCCAGCCCAGCCCATGCTCCGGTCTCATCACCCCAGCCTGGCCTCCTCCTCACCACAGCCTCTGACCCCGCAGCTGGGGCTCTGCTCTCCTGCCAGCCTGCACTGCTGCTGTGGCCCGGCCACGGCGGCACCCAGATGCCTCCTGCGCAGTCACGGCCTGGTGCTGCTGCTCTCGTGGGCATCTGGGGTTGTGCTCTGCCCAGGCATGAACCCCAGGTTGCTCAGCGAGGAGAAGTGCAAATTGCTGCACCTGGGGAGGAACAAGCCCAGCACCAGGACAGGCTGGGGGCACGTGCCTGGAAAGGACCCTGCTGTGCCCCCATCCCAGTCCCTGTCCCACTGTGGGTACCAGTGCCTTTCCCCGTCCTGGTGCCACCTCCATCCCATCCCCATGGGCAGGCAGGGAGCGGGCTGAGAACCGGGCTGATCGGCCGGGCTCGGGGGCTGGAGGTCAGCGACATGGAGTCCAGTAGGAGGCCATCAACGAGCAGAATGCTCCAGGGTCAGTGCTGGCTCCAGTTCCGTTTAACAGCTTCGTTAACGGTCTGGATGATGGGGAGAGTGCACCCTCAATAAATCTGGGGATGACACAAAACCTGGGGAGTGGCTGAGTCACCAGAGGGACACCACCCAGAGGGACCCGGCCAGGCTGGAGAAATGGGCTGGTAGGAACCTCGTGGGGTTCACCGAGGAGCAGAGCAGAGTGCTGCACCTGAGGAACAAGCCCAGCACCGGGACAGGCTGCGGGCACGCGCCTGGAAAGGACCCAGGAGTCCTGCCGCACACCAACTTGACCGTGAGCCTGCAACGAGGCCTGGCCGCACAGCAGGCAAACGCTGTCCTGGGCTGCATTGGGCACGGTGTTGCCGGCAGCTGCAGAGAGGTGATCCTCTGCTCTGCTCAGATCTGCTCAGCTGGGGTCCCAGAGACATCACTGGTGTTAACGACAGAGGTGAAAAATGCATTGAACGTCTCTGCTTTTTCTATGTCCCTTTTCATGAGGTGACCATCCTCATCAAGTATCGGACCTATGTGTGCTCTGGTCCTCCTTCTGGGGGGTCCCTGCTCAGCCAAGCTGTCCTTCTGCCCCTGCTGCTTGACTTCTGACACTTCAGAATTGACAAGATGTTCTCAAAAACCGGCCAAGCATTTTAAACCCCGTGTCGGTGGCCATGCTGGGGCTGGTCCATGCTGTAGGGAAATGGCTAGCTGGTGGGCGCTCCCAACCGCCCTTCCAGCAGCCCTGGGATCTCCTCCGCCTCCTTGGGAGTGCAAACACTGAGGCTGGTTTGGGGGAAGAGGAGGTTACATTGGGGCTAATCACTGAACCGAAGCAATGTATGGAAAACCTAGAGGGGCCATGGCCACTGCCATGCACATCTTGGGGGAGGCTGACAGCATCGACAGGGTCTGTGTTTATCCCACTCCATCTGCACATCTCCACCTCTCTTCTAAACCCACATCCCAACATTTTTTTCCACACAACACAACCACCCCCCGCCTTTCCTCCCTGAGGCCTGTGCGCAGCCCCGAAGCCTAACATGGCTGCCGCACGAGGGGGCCGCTCTGCCTGAGACCACCCCTTGGTGCCAACTCTGGTGCGTGCAGCCAGTTTCATGGGGAACAGCCCCCGGCCTGGTGTCACACCTTGGGGTAGGAGGTGGTTAGGATACGGCCACTGCTGTGGTGCAGTCATCAGCAGAGGTGCGTAAGGCCAGGTTGGATGGGGCTTCGAGCAACCTGGTCTAGTGGGAGGTGTCCCTGCCCCTGGCAGGAGTTGGAATTAGATGATCTTTAAGGTCGCTTCCAACCCAAAACATGCCATGTTTCTATGATTCGATGCTGAGCGGTTGTTTGAACAAACCACCTGCTGAATCAAGGCTTTTAAAACGTCTGTAACAAGGAACAGAGCAACAGGGATTTTTCAGAGAAGGTCATGTCCTTGTAATGCCCAGTTGATGTACTCTGTGTTACGTTGTTGTCGTTGAAACCTGATTTGGGTTATCAGCTTGGAAATCAGGAAGCATACTGGATCATGGATCTTCTGTTGCAGCACACGAAAGTAAGGCAGCAGAAGGAAAGGTTCTCCCATGAGCACGTCCTTCAGTGTTCTGCTAAGTCTTGAGAAGATGCAAAAAAAGGGATTGGGGGCTTCTTATGTAACCATCGGCACAGAAGAGTGGTTTTGTGATTTGTGTTTGAAACATTTGTAAATGGAAAGAAAGCATCACAGAGTCTCACAGTGTGTCCTGGAGAGTCACGAACTGTTAGAGAGTGTCCTGGCGAGTCAAAGTATCCCAGGACTCAAGGCGAGAGTCCCCCATAAACGCCATTGCTAGCAGCACCCACAGGCACTGCCGTGAGCTCGCTTTTGGGTCAGACCAAGACATTGTCTGTGGAACAGTCATGCCTTTTATTTTTCTTTTAATTGTAGTCTAGTGCAAGCCCTGCTAGTGGTGCTGGGTGAGCTACGGGCCATTCATTTGGGTCCTATCGCTGAATCACAAGTCACCAGAGGGAAGAGAGAGACCAGCGCCTGCCTCTCCGCTCTCCCTCATGAGGAAGCTGTAGACTGCAATGAGGTCTCCCCTCAGCCTCTTCCAGGCTGAACAATCCGAGTGACTTCAGCCACTCCTCATACGTCTTCTCCTCTGGACCCTTTAGCATCTTTGTTGCACTCCTTTGGATGCTCTCTAACACCTTTATATCATTCTTATTGCCCTACAAGGAGGAGAAGATCTCCGAGAGCCAGCCAGGGACTCCTTTTGACCTCACTTGGAAGGACCTGGACATCCCAGAGGGCTGGCCAGCAGTGCCGGAGATGGGGAGAGCCTGTACGACTTTGTCCTGCAGCCTCAGAGGGAAGCATGAGGTTTTTTGGAAGAAACCCTCTTGCTGTGCATGCCTGTGGCTGCGTGCCATAGGCAGAAGGGCCCAAAGGGGCCCTGGGAAGACACAGCCAAGGCCTCAGGGCCTCAGGGGTTGATATGAAACACCAACGCCAAGCCCACAAGACGTGGTGGATGGAGTAGGCAGTGGAACTGAGGTAACCCCAGAAACATGTGCTGGGGCTGGAGAACTGCTGGAGAGAACGTGCTGCAGGTGAGGATGGCCCATTGTGATGTCGCAGTGATGGGCTGTGACATCCCAGGGGCGATGTCCCCTACTGGTGGGTGGCGATGTGCCTGGCAACTGTCTGTGACATCCCGCTGATGCTCTGGGATGGCTCCAGGTGACGATTTGTGACTGCGTGGCCCTCACTGCTTAAATCTGGGCACGGCAACTCAGCCCAGCGACTTGTGCCTCCCCTCCAGCCGAGCGGTTGTGCGAGGACTGGAGTGCGGAATTAGGCGTGTCTCGGTGCTGGGTCGTGCTCTCGGAGCTGCTTTGTGTAGCTCTCAGAGGCTCACGTCCCCAGAGCCACCTCTGCTTTTCTCCCAGCCCTGCTCCGACCAGGCAGCTGGGACATCCAGGAGGAGCACCTGCAGCAGCAGAGGTAGGCAGCGCAGGGACACCTCTATCTGCCAGCGGAGAGTTCCTCCTTGAGGGACCCTCCCCAGGCCAGAGAATGACAGTGGCCCCTCTCTTCTTCTTCCAGAGCGACACCCGCTGCTGCAGCGTCTGTACCAGGGAGCGCATCGTCACCTGCTGCTCCCCCCAGCCCACTGCAGCTGGTGGCAAGCATGGACGCGGCATTGGACACCCGCTGCCCCATATGCCTGGACACCTGGGGCAGCCCCGCTTTCACCATGCCATGCCACCACCAATTTTGCTTCCCATGCATCCAGCAGTGGGCTGACAGCAAGCCCGAGTGCCCACTCTGCAGGCGGAGGCTGACATCAATCAAGCACTCGGTGCAGTCTGATGACAAGTTTGAGGAGCTGGTCATCAGCCCGTCGGCAGCAGCATCCATCGATGCCGACAGCCGCCCTGACGCCCAGGCAGCTTGGCCATGGGCTGCATGGCTGGCACCCAGCCCTCTGGTGGGCGGCCTCCCCGCGGACACCTGGGGACAACTCTTCCGGGAGCACCCTGCTCTGCTCCAGCCCCTGCTCTCCTGGGTGCGCCAGGAGCTGGGGCGCATTTTCCAAACACGGCGTTCGCAGGCGCTCATCTTGGAGAACACCATCAGGGAGACCCTGCGCCTCTTCGGACTGGGGGAAGAGATGCTGGTCCAGCTGCTGGAGGAAGACCTCAGCGAGAACGCGGCGACATTTGTGCGTCACCTCCTGGACGTCGCCGTGCGACAGTGCGGCAGGGAGGCCCACCGCCTGCTGGGCCTCAACGTTCCCCCTGCAGCCGAGCATCGGGAGGCCAGCCCCATGCCAGAACCCGACCCAGCTGGCCCTGAAGGAGTGGCTCCTGCACCTGGCCCAGTCCCCTCTCTCCAGCCTGCCAGCTCCGGCAGGGATGAGGTGCCCGGCACATCAAGAGATGCCCTTCGAGGGAGTACCAGGCGCCCTCACTCCCCCCCTGCTGCAGTCCCCATGGAGCAGGCAGCACCTCAAGAGGAGACACAGGAGGCCGCAGCAGGTCCCTCCACCGCCAGGCGGGGCAGGGGCTGCCCACCTGGGGGGCCCCGGCGAGCCCCCAAGAGGAAGACCAACTCCTCCCAGGCCTCTGCACCACCCAAGAAGAGGCCACCCCGCCGGCGACAATAGAAGACTCTCCAAGACCAGGGCCGGAGAGCAGCTGGGGGACACACCGGCACCAAAGGACCCAAAGGTCATCAGGGTCCTATTCCAGCACACAGAGAACAAATAAAATCATGGAAAACGAGTCAGTGTTGCAAACAGCACAGTGCTCATTGCCATCCCCACCCCCTGCTGCTTTCTCCTCCCTTTCCCAATGCCGTGCCCACTCTTTGCCCTGTTGCGTTGCTGCCCTGACAGCACCCACTGCCCCGCTGCAGCCTGCGTCTCCGCAGCCGCTCCCAGGAAGGTGTTTCCAGCCTGGGGTCTCCAGCCCAGCCCATGCTCCGGTCTCATCACCCCAGCCTGGCCTCCTCCTCACCACAGCCTCTGACCCCGCAGCTGGGGCTCTGCTCTCCTGCCAGCCTGCACTGCTGCTGTGGCCCGGCCACGGCGGCACCCAGATGCCTCCTGCGCAGTCACGGCCTGGTGCTGCTGCTCTCGTGGGCATCTGGGGTTGTGCTCTGCCCAGGCATGAACCCCAGGTTGCTCAGCGAGGAGAAGTGCAAATTGCTGCACCTGGGGAGGAACAAGCCCAGCACCAGGACAGGCTGGGGGCACGTGCCTGGAAAGGACCCTGCTGTGCCCCCATCCCAGTCCCTGTCCCACTGTGGGTACCAGTGCCTTTCCCCGTCCTGGTGCCACCTCCATCCCATCCCCATGGGCAGGCAGGGAGCGGGCTGAGAACCGGGCTGATCGGCCGGGCTCGGGGGCTGGAGGTCAGCGACATGGAGTCCAGTAGGAGGCCATCAACGAGCAGAATGCTCCAGGGTCAGTGCTGGCTCCAGTTCCGTTTAACAGCTTCGTTAACGGTCTGGATGATGGGGAGAGTGCACCCTCAATAAATCTGGGGATGACACAAAACCTGGGGAGTGGCTGAGTCACCAGAGGGACACCACCCAGAGGGACCCGGCCAGGCTGGAGAAATGGGCTGGTAGGAACCTCGTGGGGTTCACCGAGGAGCAGAGCAGAGTGCTGCACCTGAGGAGGAACAAGCCCAGCACCGGGACAGGCTGCGGGCACGCGCCTGGAAAGGACCCAGGAGTCCTGCCGCACACCAACTTGACCGTGAGCCTGCAACGAGGCCTGGCCGCACAGCAGGCAAACGCTGTCCTGGGCTGCATTGGGCACGGTGTTGCCGGCAGCTGCAGAGAGGTGATCCTCTGCTCTGCTCAGATCTGCTCAGCTGGGGTCCCAGAGACATCACTGGTGTTAACGACAGAGGTGAAAAATGCATTGAACGTCTCTGCTTTTTCTATGTCCCTTTTCATGAGGTGACCATCCTCATCAAGTATCGGACCTATGTGTGCTCTGGTCCTCCTTCTGGGGGGTCCCTGCTCAGCCAAGCTGTCCTTCTGCCCCTGCTGCTTGACTTCTGACACTTCAGAATTGACAAGATGTTCTCAAAAACCGGCCAAGCATTTTAAACCCCGTGTCGGTGGCCATGCTGGGGCTGGTCCATGCTGTAGGGAAATGGCTAGCTGGTGGGCGCTCCCAACCGCCCTTCCAGCAGCCCTGGGATCTCCTCCGCCTCCTTGGGAGTGCAAACACTGAGGCTGGTTTGGGGGAAGAGGAGGTTACATTGGGGCTAATCACTGAACCGAAGCAATGTATGGAAAACCTAGAGGGGCCATGGCCACTGCCATGCACATCTTGGGGGAGGCTGACAGCATCGACAGGGTCTGTGTTTATCCCACTCCATCTGCACATCTCCACCTCTCTTCTAAACCCACATCCCAACATTTTTTTCCACACAACACAACCACCGCCGCCTTTCCTCCCTGAGGCCTGTGCGCAGCCCCGAAGCCTAACATGGCTGCCGCACGAGGGGGCCGCTCTGCCTGAGACCACCCCTTGGTGCCAACTCTGGTGCGTGCAGCCAGTTTCATGGGGAACAGCCCCCGGCCTGGTGTCACACCTTGGGGTAGGAGGTGGTTAGGATACGGCCACTGCTGTGGTGCAGTCATCAGCAGAGGTGCGTAAGGCCAGGTTGGATGGGGCTTCGAGCAACCTGGTCTAGTGGGAGGTGTCCCTGCCCCTGGCAGGAGTTGGAATTAGATGATCTTTAAGGTCGCTTCCAACCCAAAACATGCCATGTTTCTATGATTCGATGCTGAGCGGTTGTTTGAACAAACCACCTGCTGAATCAAGGCTTTTAAAACGTCTGTAACAAGGAACAGAGCAACAGGGATTTTTCAGAGAAGGTCATGTCCTTGTAATGCCCAGTTGATGTACTCTGTGTTACGTTGTTGTCGTTGAAACCTGATTTGGGTCATCAGCTTGGAAATCAGGAAGCATACTGGATCATGGATCTTCTGTTGCAGCACACGAAAGTAAGGCAGCAGAAGGAAAGGTTCTCCCATGAGCACGTCCTTCAGTGTTCTGCTAAGTCTTGAGAAGATGCAAAAAAAGGGATTGGGGGCTTCTTATGTAACCATCGGCACAGAAGAGTGGTTTTGTGATTTGTGTTTGAAACATTTGTAAATGGAAAGAAAGCATCACAGAGTCTCACAGTGTGTCCTGGAGAGTCACGAACTGTTAGAGAGTGTCCTGGCGAGTCAAAGTATCCCAGGACTCAAGGCGAGAGTCCCCCATAAACGCCATTGCTAGCAGCACCCACAGGCACTGCCGTGAGCTCGCTTTTGGGTCAGACCAAGACATTGTCTGTGGAACAGTCATGCCTTTTATTTTTCTTTTAATTGTAGTCTAGTGCAAGCCCTGCTAGTGGTGCTGGGTGAGCTACGGGCCATTCATTTGGGTCCTATCGCTGAATCACAAGTCACCAGAGGGAAGAGAGAGACCAGCGCCTGCCTCTCCGCTCTCCCTCATGAGGAAGCTGTAGACTGCAATGAGGTCTCCCCTCAGCCTCTTCCAGGCTGAACAATCCGAGTGACTTCAGCCACTCCTCATACGTCTTCTCCTCTGGACCCTTTAGCATCTTTGTTGCACTCCTTTGGATGCTCTCTAACACCTTTATATCATTCTTATTGCCCTACAAGGAGGAGAAGATCTCCGAGAGCCAGCCAGGGACTCCTTTTGACCTCACTTGGAAGGACCTGGACATCCCAGAGGGCTGGCCAGCAGTGCCGGAGATGGGGAGAGCCTGTACGACTTTGTCCTGCAGCCTCAGAGGGAAGCATGAGGTTTTTTGGAAGAAACCCTCTTGCTGTGCATGCCTGTGGCTGCGTGCCATAGGCAGAAGGGCCCAAAGGGGCCCTGGGAAGACACAGCCAAGGCCTCAGGGCCTCAGGGGTTGATATGAAACACCAACGCCAAGCCCACAAGACGTGGTGGATGGAGTAGGCAGTGGAACTGAGGTAACCCCAGAAACATGTGCTGGGGCTGGAGAACTGCTGGAGAGAACGTGCTGCAGGTGAGGATGGCCCATTGTGATGTCGCAGTGATGGGCTGTGACATCCCAGGGGCGATGTCCCCTACTGGTGGGTGGCGATGTGCCTGGCAACTGTCTGTGACATCCCGCTGATGCTCTGGGATGGCTCCAGGTGACGATTTGTGACTGCGTGGCCCTCACTGCTTAAATCTGGGCACGGCAACTCAGCCCAGCGACTTGTGCCTCCCCTCCAGCCGAGCGGTTGTGTGAGGACTGGAGTGCGGAATTAGGCGTGTCTCGGTGCTGGGTCGTGCTCTCGGAGCTGCTTTGTGTAGCTCTCAGAGGCTCACGTCCCCAGAGCCACCTCTGCTTTTCTCCCAGCCCTGCTCCGACCAGGCAGCTGGGACATCCAGGAGGAGCACCTGCAGCAGCAGAGGTAGGCAGCGCAGGGACACCTCTATCTGCCAGCGGAGAGTTCCTCCTTGAGGGACCCTCCCCAGGCCAGAGAATGACAGTGGCCCCTCTCTTCTTCTTCCAGAGCGACACCCGCTGCTGCAGCGTCTGTACCAGGGAGCGCATCGTCACCTGCTGCTCCCCCCAGCCCACTGCAGCTGGTGGCAAGCATGGACGCGGCATTGGACACCCGCTGCCCCATATGCCTGGACACCTGGGGCAGCCCCGCTTTCACCATGCCATGCCACCACCAATTTTGCTTCCCGTGCATCCAGCAGTGGGCTGACAGCAAGCCCGAGTGCCCACTCTGCAGGCGGAGGCTGACATCAATCAAGCACTCGGTGCAGTCTGATGACAAGTTTGAGGAGCTGGTCATCAGCCCGTCGGCAGCAGCATCCATCGATGCCGACAGCCGCCCTGACGCCCACGCAGCTTGGCCATGGGCTGCATGGCTGGCACCCAGCCCTCTGGTGGGCGGCCTCCCCGTGGACACCTGGGGACAACTCTTCCGGGAGCACCCTGCTCTGCTCCAGCCCCTGCTCTCCTGGGTGCGCCAGGAGCTGGGGCGCATTTTCCAAACACGGCGTTCGCAGGCGCTCATCTTGGAGAACGCCATCAGGGAGACCCTGCGCCTCTTCGGACTGGGGGAAGAGATGCTGGTCCAGCTGCTGGAGGAAGACCTCAGCGAGAACGCGGCGACATTTGTGCGTCACCTCCTGGACGTCGCCGTGCGACAGTGCGGCAGGGAGGCCCATCGCCTGCTGGGCCTCAACGTTCCCCCTGCAGCCGAGCATCGGGAGGCCAGCCCTGTGCCAGAACCCGGCCCATCTGGCCCTGAAGGAGTGGCTCCTGCACCTGGCCCAGTCCCCTCTCTCCAGCCTGCCAGCTCCAGCAGGGATGAGGTGCCCGGTACATCAAGAGATGCCCTTCGAGGGAATGGCAGCTGCCCTCACTCCCCCCCTGCTGCGGTCCCCATGGAGCAGGCAGCACCTCAAGAGGAGACACAGGAGGCCGCAGCAGGTCCCTCCACCGCCAGGCGGGGCAGGGGCTGCCCACCCGGGGGGCCCCGGCGAGCCCCCAAGAGGAAGACCAACTCCTCCCAGGCCTCTGCACCACCCAAGAAGAGGCCACCCCGCCGGCGACAATAGAAGACTCTCCGAGACCAGGGCCGGAGAGCAGCTGGGGGACACACCGGCACCAAAGGACCCAAAGGTCATCAGGGTCCTATTCCAGCACACAGAGAACAAATAAAATCATGGAAAACGTGTCAGTGTTGCAAACAGCACAGTGCTCATTGCCATCCCCACCCCCTGCTGCTTTCTCCTCCCTTTCCCGATGCCGTGCCCACTCTTTGCCCTGTTGCGTTGCTGCCCTGACAGCACCCACTGCCCCGCTGCAGCCTGCGTCTCCACAGCCGCTCCCAGGAAGGTGTTTCCAGCCTGGGGTCTCCAGCCCAGCCCATGCTCCGGTCTCATCACCCCAGCCTGGCCTCCTCCTCACCACAGCCTCTGACCCCGCAGCTGGGGCTCTGCTCTCCTGCCAGCCTGCACTGCTGCTGTGGCCCGGCCACGGCGGCACCCAGATGCCTCCTGCGCAGTCACGGCCTGGTGCTGCTGCTCTCGTGGGCATCTGGGGCTGTGCCCTGCCTAGGCGCAAACCCCAAGTTGCTCAGCAATGGGAAGGGCAAATTGCTGCATCTGGGGAGGAACAAGCCCAGCACCAGGACAGGCTGGGGGCACGTGCCTGGGTACATACAATAATTTCCCAGTGATCATTCTATCCCTAGTCTCAGTCTGGTATCCCCCAAATTTGCACTGTCATCCCAGTCCCTTCTACCCCCATCACATTTAGGGTTTCATTAGTTAACTTAAGTCCTGATGCTTTACAGGCCAGCAATGACCTAGCTGCTCTAGTGTATTGGCTTTATGTGGCAAGGTTCTGGTATTGGGGATGCTGCAGTGGTAGCCCCTGTGAGAAGAATCCAGCAGCTGCCCCGTGGCAGATAAGGGCCAGTTTCAGCCGGCTCCAAAGGGGCCCACTGCTGCCCAGAGCCAAGCCATGAGCAATGTAGTTTGTGCCTCTGTGAGAGCACATCCAAGAAAAGGAAAAACACACAAAAAACAAACAAACAAACAAACAAAAACCTGCTGCACAACAGCAGCTGGGAGAGCGAGGAGTGAGAAACCTCCCTGCAGACACCAAGGTCAGTGTAGAAGGAGGGGGAGAAGGCACTCCAGGTGCCGGAGCCAAAGTCCCTCCCGCGGCCCACAGAGAGGCCCCTGGTGGAGCAGGCTGACTCCCCCCGCAGCCGATGGTGTACCATGGCAGAGCAGATCTCCATGCTGCAGCCTGTGGAGAGAAGCCCATGCAGGAGCAGGTGACTGGGGGCGGGGGGGGGGGAGTCCCAAGATGGACCAACCCACTCCTGATGAATAGACCCCATGGCACAGACCCACACATGGAGCAGCTCCCAAAGACCCCGTTTTTTGCTGCCTGGGGAGAAACCCACACAGGACCAGCCCAGGAAGGTTGGCAGCCCGTGAGAGGGACCCTACACCAGGGCAGGGGAGAGAGCGACCGTGAATGAGCGGTGGGAACGAAGCACCACGGACTGACTGCAGCCCCCAGTGCCGCCCCCCCCGTGCCACTCAGGGCACGGAAGAGGTGGAAGAGAGTAGATGGGGGAAGGTGCCCCCAGCTTGTTTCTTTGTTTCTCACCTCTCCAGCCTGTCAGCAATCGGTAATAAATGTTATTTATCTTCCTGTGCTGTCTGTTTTGCCTTTAACGATAACTGTAGAGTGATCCCCACTGAGGTACACTTGAGGAACCCTTGAGGTACACTTTTTCATTTATCAGGGAACTAGCTTTTTGAGAAGCCCCTACTCCCCTATTTTGAATTTGTAACAGCAATCTCTCCTCCTTTTTCCACTGCGGATACTCCTGTTTGAAGTGGCCATCCTGGCCATACTTAAAACATCTTCTCAAAGCCTGTCCCTGCTAGGATTTAGGCTGCAACACAGGTAGCTTTCCTTGCCTGCCATTCCTTCGTCTCTCTTCCTCTCCTTTCCATCCTGGGCCTGACTCCTCCCCAAAGTTCCTCTATCTCCAGCCCTCTGCCTCACTACCCAGTACGCTGTGAATACCATTAGTTTCACTCTCTACTTTTCCTTCTCATCTCCCCTCCTGGCATATACCTTCATACTACCTACACTATTCACTCCATCCTCCCACCTTCTGGAGCTTTTCCTGTGTATCTCGCCAGGCTTTAATCACAAAATGAACTTTTGAGAGCCCTTGGGCTACCAGGTCCTCAGGATTCATCCCTGAGTACTTTCTCATTCTGACCCCGAGTCTCTCGTATGATTTCTGTGTTGTGGGTTGTTATTATTCCAGTTGGATAAGTGGATATTTCTGCTCTATCGGAATTACTCTCGGTCCGGAGGATTGGGGGGTTGGGGGGGGAGGGGAGGGGGTTAGTTCTTTCCCATTCTTGAATAGCTGCCTGCCGAATCATTCCCCTCTTAAACATTCTTCTCCAGTAAATAGCATACTCAAGATTGACATTTCCCCCTCTCCCAGGAATACAGATTAGGCCTTAGAAATGGATTTGACTGTTCTGCTAGGCCCTCAATTAAAGACTTCATTTCCTTCTTAAAACTCCTAACCTCTCTGCTGGTAAGGGGGGAGTTCACATAATATATTTGTCCTTGTCCCACTGGAACTTCCGTAAGAGGATACACAGTGTTAGTACTGTTAGTATCAGGGCAGGTGAAATTCTCAATATCTCTTCTACATTGTTCTAATTTTTGCCAGAGCATGGAGTGCGCTCCTTCTCCAGGGACAGCATCAATTGCAGTCCCTACCTCCCCTCCTGGAGCAGCTGCCGCTCAACCCAAGGGATAGTTCAAGTCCATTCCAACCCAAACCATTCATGATTCTATAGTAAGTGGCTACATTGTAGTGCAGCCCCTGCCCACCCCACGCACTTGTCCATTACCTTCAGCTCTTCCAAGTGTCCCCCAGAAAAGTGACTCTCACATGTCCCCCACCTGTGCTTCTGCAAAGAAAACCAAAATAAGGTAAAAATCATTACTGGCCCCAAGTATCTAACACCCGTGCCCACTCCCAGTTATTTTCCTCCTTCACAGTGAAGTCGGGGTCACTGTCTTCCCCTGACATTTCTCCTGAACAAGATGCGGGTGCGTGCTCCTCAGCAGTGACCCTTTATCCAGTCCTGGCACACAAGGTGCAAGGGGCACTGGATGTGACAGCCTGCCTGCCAGCCCTGGCCAGCCACGTCTGCCAGCCCCCTGCAGCAAAGTCTGCGCCCATCAACCTTCATTCAGTGCCTGCTTCTTTCATCTTTTCCCTTTGCCAGCATTAAGCTGCGTGCCGCCAGGAGACTGTCTAAACCGTGAAGATCACGGTGACCAAGAAGCATTTGAATACGAGTAAATACTTGACCTGCTCTATTTTTCCTGCTACATTTCATCTGTCCTGGATGAGAAACAGAACAGTGGCATTTGATTTCCTTCCCGTGGCTCTGTGCACAGCCACCAACATGAAAGAAAACCCATTGATCTCTCATGCTCTTACTCAGTGACCTACTTTCTGATCTGGGAAAGGGAGAGGAGCTGCTGTGGGCTGCAGTTCACAGTCTCCAAAGGTCAAGTTATGCCAAATGTGGCATGATCCACCATCTGTCACATCTGAGAAGTTGTGGCAATCCTGTGAAGTTCCCACAGACTGGAAGAAGGGCAACATAACCCCTATTTTTAAAAAGGAAGGCCCGGGGAACTACAGGCCCGTCAGTCTCACCTGATCCTCGTGGAAACTCTGCTAAGGCACTTGGAAAATAAGGAGGTGACTGATGACAGATAACAGGGCTTCACTAAGGGCAGATCGTGCCTGACAAATCAGGTGGCCTTCTACGACAGCATTGATGGATAGGGGAAGAGCAACTGACATCATCTGCCCGCACTTGTGCAAAGCATTTGACGCTGTCCCCCATGCTATCCTGGTCTCTATATTGAAGAGACAAGGATGTGATGGATGGACCACACGGTGGATAAGGAATCGGCTGAATGGTCACACTCCAAGAGTTGTGGTCAGCAGCTCAATGTCCTGGTGGAGGTCAGCAACGAGTGGTGTTCCTCAGGGCTCAGGACTGGGACCGGCGCTGTTTAGCATCTTTATTGGTGACATGGACAGTGAGATCGAGTGCACCCTCAGCAAGTTTGCCAATGACACCAAGCTGTGAGGTGTGGTCAACATGCTGCAGGGAAGGGATCCCATCCAGAGGGACCTGCACAGGCCTGAGAGGTGGGCCTGTGCAACCTCATGAGGTTCAACAAGGCCAAGTGCAAGGTCCTGCACCTGGGCTGGGGCAATCCCAAGCACCAATCCAGGATGGGCACAGAATGGATTGAGAGCAGTCCAGAGGAGAAGGACCTGGGGGTGTTGGTTGGTGAGAAATTCCACGTGAGCCGGCAATGTGCGCTTGCAGCCCACAAAGCCAACCGTATCCTGGGCTGGACCAAAAGCATCGTGGCCAGCAGAGCGAGGGAGATGATTCTCCCCTTCTGCCCTGCTCTTGTGACACCCCACCTGGAGCCCTGCGTTCAGCTCAGGGCCCCCAGCACAAGAAGGACATGGACCTGTTGGAGAGAGTCCAGAGGAGGTCATGAGGATGATCATGAGGGCTGGAGCAGCTCTGCTATGAAGACAGGCTGTGGACGGTGGTATTGTTCAGCCTGCAGAAGACGAGGCTCCGGGGAGACCTTATAGAGGCCTTCCAGTATCTAAAGGGGGCTACAAGAAAGCAGAAGAGGGACTCTTTTATCAGGGAGAGCAGCAATAGGACAGGGCGTAGCAGCTTTAAGCTAAAAGAGGGTAGATTTAGATATTTGCAAGAAATTCTTCATGATGAGGGTGGTGAGGCACTGGAACAGGTTGTCCAGAGAAGCTGTGGATGCCCCATCCCTGGAAGTGCGTAAGGCCAGGTTGGATGGGGCTTCGAGCAACCTGGTCTAGTGGGAGGTGTCCCTGCCCCTGGCAGGAGCTGGAATTAGATGATCTTTAAGGTCGCTTCCAACCCAAACCATGCCATGTTTCTATGATTCGATGCTGAGCGGTTGTTTGAACAAACCACCTGCTGAATCAAGGCTTTTAAAACGTCTGTAACAAGGAACAGAGCAACAGGGATTTTTCAGAGAAGGTCATGTCCTTGTAATGCCCAGTTGATGTACTCTGTGTTACGTTGTTGTCGCTGAAACCTGATTTGGGTCATCAGCTTGGAAATCAGGAAGAATACTGGACCATGGATCTTCTGTTGCAGCACATGAAAGTAAGGCAGCAGAAGGAAAGGTTCTCCCATGAGCACGTCCTTCAGTGTTCTGCTAAGTCTTGAGAAGATGCAAAAAAAGGGATTGGGGGCTTCTTATGTAACCATTGGCACAGAAGAGTGCCATTCATTTGGGCATTCATTGGCCCCCAAGAAGGGCCATTCATTTGGGTCCTATCGCTGAATCACAAGTCACCAGAGGGAAGAGAGAGACCAGCGCCTGCCTCTCCGCTCTCCCTCATGAGGAAGCTGTAGACTGCAGTGAGGTCTCCCCTCAGCCTCTTCCAGGCTGAACAATCCGAGTGACTTCAACCACTCCTCATACGTCTTCTCCTCTAGCCCCTTTAGCATCTTTGTTGCACTCCTTTGGATGCTCTCTAACACCTTTATATCATTCTTATTGCCCTACAAGGAGGAGAAGATCTCCGAGAGCCAGCCAGGGACTCCTTTTGACCTCACTTGGAAGGACCTGGACATCCCAGAGGGCTGGCCAGCAGTGCCGGAGATGGGGAGAGCCTGTACGACTTTGTCCTGCAGCCTCAGAGGGAAGCATGAGGTTTTTTGGAAGAAACCCTCTTGCTGTGCATGCCTGTGGCTGCGTGCCATAGGCAGAATGGTCCAAAGGGGCCCTGGGAAGACACAGCCAAGGCCTCAGGGCCTCAGGGGTTGATATGAAACACCAATGCCAAGCCCACAAGACGTGGTGGATGGAGCAGGCAGTGGCACTGCGGAAACCCCAGAAACATGTGCTGGGGCTGGAGAACTGCTGGAGAGAACGTGCTGCAGGTGAGGATGGCCCATTGCTCCTGGAGCAGCTGCTGCTGCCTCTGGTGTAATATTAGGATTAAAAGCAGCATAATTTGATTCCTCCTCCAAAAAAGTAGTCTTATCGTTTACATATAAATTTGAAGCCTGAATTTTCATCAGACCCATATTTTGGGGAACTAAAAGTTCCTTTTAGTGGCTTTTTAGGCCAGACAATTACACAATAACTAACCATTGATTATTTATTATTTTTTAAATCTTTTCCCCTAGTTTTTGGGTTCACACCCCACACGAGTCTCCCTGAACTCACCCCGAGGCAATATATGGTAAAGTTAGCCTTACCTTCGTCCGTGCACAGAATTCCCGGTCCGGGTTATAAGCAGTTAGCCCTGCGCCTGTACTGTGTCTGGGCTGTGTCTGTGGTATGTCAGTGCTGGCCTCCCTTCTCCCCGGTGCTTTGCAGAGCCTGTCTTCAGATTAACAGTCTCGGTCCTTTGTTGGCCATACCGAGACAACCCACCACTCCCGATGGGACTGCTGAAATCAGCGGGGTGCACCTATCTGTCTGTGGCAGCAAGAACACCTTGGTAGGTGACAAGATCCCGGACAAGCCCCCAAATTGTTAGAAAAATCTCAATAATGTTCTTCAGACAGGGTCTTCCGTCAAGCTACTTTATTCATGATTGCAATGGTGGCATACTGCCAGTAGGAGCACATTATAGTAAACATATCATAACCTTCTATCCCTTATTACCTGACACCTGACTACCTCCCCTGTTTCCTCATTGGCTAAGTATTACAGGTTCAAAGCTACTCGACGCTCCTCTATACTATATATGTACTTTTTTTCTTTTTAATAACCCTTTAATATCTCATTTTTCACTATTTTCCTTTCTTTTCTTATAATTAGACAACTTGTGATCCTTGTTTTTAATTTTCTCTCATTTCTTGTCCACTTTTTCTCAATTTTCTGACCTATTTTGGAACAGTGAGGCCTTCTACTGTCCACTTTAGCATTTAATTGTTATAGCTACACAAATACCTTTGAATAAAAAAGGTTGCCTTTCTACTGGAAAAACACATTCTACTTCGAAAAAAGATTCTACTAGAAAAAACACTCTAGTTTGAAAAAAGTTCGACTGCAAAACCACAACTTGGTTTCCCACAGCTATCTACGAATTTTGGCGCTAGTTTGGAGGTAGCTGCATGCCTGCTGGCTACCATTGCCTCCTCCAGGGAAGCTTCTGCAAATGTTTGGGATTCTGCCTGAGAAACATTTAGCTCTGGGTACCGGCTGCAAAGCCCTTCAGGGTAGGGACACCACAAGTTCGGCCAAGTTTAGAGGGAAGTGTATGCCTGGTAGCTACCCTTGCCTTCTCACCTCGGCATGCTTCTAGAAAAAAGACTTGGCTTCCTCCAAGAGAGATTTTTTCTTGGTGGATCCTAAACTCGGATCCCTCTAGGCTAGCTAACAGAGAATTTTGCCTAATTCAGAGGTTGCTACATGCCCGGTAGCTACCTTTGCCTCCACCACATTGTACTTATGCAAAATTCTGTGTTACCTGCACAAGTTCTGGAAAAGCAGGACACCCGTATGGGGGATCTACCTGAAGTCTGGCCAAACTGGGAAGTACGTGCATGCCCAGTAGCTACCCGTTCCTCCTCCCAGGCATACTTGGTGAAAGTTTTGGGGCTCTTCCAGAGAGAGAGGGACTTGTGGATTCGGTCCGCAGACCCCTTCAGGCTACGTACCCGACAACATTGGCCAATTTTGGAGGGAGGTGCATGCCAAGAGGCTTCTCTTGCCTCTGGCTCATCTTGGTTGCCAAAACTTTGTGGCTACCTCCACATACAGATTTAGTTTGGGATCCTCTCCTCAGATCGCTTCAGGGGAGGTACCTGACAACTTTGGCCAGTTTTCGAGGGAGCTACCTGCCTGGGTACCTTCACTTCCCTTCGCTCATCTTGTTTTGCAAAACTTCTGGGCTAGCTCCAAATACACAACTGCTTGTCAATACCAGCTGAAGACCCCTCCGCGTTAAGTCCCTCACAATTTTGGCTCTACTTTGGAGGTAGCTGCATGCCTGCTGGCTACCATTGCCTCCTCCAGGGAAGCTTCTGCAAATGTTTGGGATTCTGCCTGAGAAACATTTAGCTCTGGGTACCGGCTGCAAAGCCCTTCAGGGTAGGGACACCACAAGTTCGGCCAAGTTTAGAGGGAAGTGTATGCCTGGTAGCTACCCTTGCCTTCTCACCTCGGCATGCTTCTAGAAAAAAGACTTGGCTTCCTCCAAGAGAGATTTTTTCTTTGTGGATCCTAAACTCGGATCCCTCTAGGCTAGCTAACAGAGAATTTTGCCTAATTCAGAGGTTGCTACATGCCCGGTAGCTACCTTTGCCTCCACCACATTGTACTTATGCAAAATTCTGTGTTACCTGCACAAGTTCTGGAAAAGCAGGACACCCGTATGGGGGATCTACCTGAAGTCTGGCCAAATTGGGAAGTACGTGCATGCCCAGTAGCTACCCGTTCCTCCTCCCAGGCATACTTGGTGAAAGTTTTGGGGCTCTTCCAGAGAGAGAGGGACTTGTGGATTCGGTCCGCAGACCCCTTCAGGCTACGTACCTGACAACATTGGCCAATTTTGGAGGGAGGTGCATGCCAAGAGGCTTCTCTTGCCTCTGGCTCATCTTGGTTGCCAAAACGTTGTGGCTACCTCCACATACAGATTTAGTTTGGGATCCTCTCCTCAGATCGCTTCAGGGGAGGTACCTGACAACTTTGGCCAGTTTTCGAGGGAGCTACCTGCCTGGGTACCTTCACTTCCCTTCGCTCATCTTGTTTTGCAAAACTTCTGGGCTAGCTCCAAATACACAACTGCTTGTCAATACCAGCTGAAGACCCCCCCGCGTTAAGTCCCTCACAATTTTGGCTCTACTTTGGAGGTAGCTGCATGCCTGCTGGCTACCATTGCCTCCTCCAGGGAAGCTTCTGCAAATGTTTGGGATTCTGCCTGAGAAACATTTAGCTCTGGGTACCGGCTGCAAAGCCCTTCAGGGTAGGGACACCACAAGTTCGGCCAAGTTTAGAGGGAAGTGTATGCCTGGTAGCTACCCTTGCCTTCTCACCTCGGCATGCTTCCAGAAAAAAGACTTGGCTTCCTCCAAGAGAGATTTTTTCTTTGTGGATCCTAAACTCGGATCCCTCTAGGCTAGCTAACAGAGAATTTTGCCTAATTCAGAGGTTGCTACATGCCCGGTAGCTACCTTTGCCTCCACCACATTGTACTTATGCAAAATTCTGTGTTACCTGCACAAGTTCTGGAAAAGCAGGACACCCGTATGGGGGATCTACCTGAAGTCTGGCCAAATTGGGAAGTACGTGCATGCCCAGTAGCTACCCGTTCCTCCTCCCAGGCATACTTGGTGAAAGTTTTGGGGCTCTTCCAGAGAGAGAGGGACTTGTGGATTCGGTCCGCAGACCCCTTCAGGCTACGTACCCGACAACATTGGCCAATTTTGGAGGGAGGTGCATGCCAAGAGGCTTCTCTTGCCTCTGGCTCATCTTGGTTGCCAAAACGTTGTGGCTACCTCCACATACAGATTTAGTTTGGGATCCTCTCCTCAGATCGCTTCAGGGGAGGTACCTGACAACTTTGGCCAGTTTTCGAGGGAGCTACCTGCCTGGGTACCTTCACTTCCCTTCGCTCATCTTGTTTTGCAAAACTTCTGGGCTAGCTCCAAATACACAACTGCTTGTCAATACCAGCTGAAGACCCCCCCGCGTTAAGTCCCTCACAATTTTGGCTCTACTTTGGAGGTAGCTGCATGCCTGCTGGCTACCATTGCCTCCTCCAGGGAAGCTTCTGCAAATGTTTGGGATTCTGCCTGAGAAACATTTAGCTCTGGGTACCGGCTGCAAAGCCCTTCAGGGTAGGGACACCACAAGTTCGGCCAAGTTTAGAGGGAAGTGTATGCCTGGTAGCTACCCTTGCCTTCTCACCTCGGCATGCTTCTAGAAAAAAGACTTGGCTTCCTCCAAGAGAGATTTTTTCTTGGTGGATCCTAAACTCGGATCCCTCTAGGCTAGCTAACAGAGAATTTTGCCTAATTCAGAGGTTGCTACATGCCCGGTAGCTACCTTTGCCTCCACCACATTGTACTTATGCAAAATTCTGTGTTACCTGCACAAGTTCTGGAAAAGCAGGACACCCGTATGGGGGATCTACCTGAAGTCTGGCCAAATTGGGAAGTACGTGCATGCCCAGTAGCTACCCGTTCCTCCTCCCAGGCATACTTGGTGAAAGTTTTGGGGCTCTTCCAGAGAGAGAGGGACTTGTGGATTCGGTCCGCAGACCCCTTCAGGCTACGTACCCGACAACATTGGCCAATTTTGGAGGGAGGTGCATGCCAAGAGGCTTCTCTTGCCTCTGGCTCATCTTGGTTGCCAAAACTTTGTGGCTACCTCCACATACAGATTTAGTTTGGGATCCCCTCCTCAGATCGCTTCAGGGGAGGTACCTGACAACTTTGGCCAGTTTTCGAGGGAGCTACCTGCCTGGGTACCTTCACTTCCCTTCGCTCATCTTGTTTTGCAAAACTTCTGGGCTAGCTCCAAATACACAACTGCTTGTCAATACCAGCTGAAGACCCCCCCGCGTTAAGTCCCTCACAATTTTGGCTCTACTTTGGAGGTAGCTGCATGCCTGCTGGCTACCATTGCCTCCTCCAGGGAAGCTTCTGCAAATGTTTGGGATTCTGCCTGAGAAACATTTAGCTCTGGGTACCGGCTGCAAAGCCCTTCAGGGTAGGGACACCACAAGTTCGGCCAAGTTTAGAGGGAAGTGTATGCCTGGTAGCTA
This sequence comes from Anser cygnoides, assembly GCF_040182565.1. NCBI lineage: Eukaryota > Metazoa > Chordata > Aves > Anseriformes > Anatidae > Anser > Anser cygnoides. The sequence continues at coordinate 14,211,653 of NC_089889.1, forward strand.
CCCTTGCCTTCTCACCTCGGCATGCTTCTAGAAAAAAGACTTGGCTTCCTCCAAGAGAGATTTTTTCTTTGTGGATCCTCAACTCGGATCCCTCTAGGCTAGCTAACAGAGAATTTTGCCTAATTCAGAGGTTGCTACATGCCCGGTAGCTACCTTTGCCTCCACTACATTGTACTTATGCAAAATTCTGTGTTACCTGCACAAGTTCTGGAAAAGCAGGACACCCGTATGGGGGATCTACCTGAAGTCTGGCCAAATTGGGAAGTACGTGCATGCCCAGTAGCTACCCGTTCCTCCTCCCAGGCATACTTGGTGAAAGTTTTGGGGCTCTTCCAGAGAGAGAGGGACTTGTGGATTCGGTCCGCAGACCCCTTCAGGCTACGTACCCGACAACATTGGCCAATTTTGGAGGGAGGTGCATGCCAAGAGGCTTCTCTTGCCTCTGGCTCATCTTGGTTGCCAAAACGTTGTGGCTACCTCCACATACAGATTTAGTTTGGGATCCTCTCCTCAGATCGCTTCAGGGGAGGTACCTGACAACTTTGGCCAGTTTTCGAGGGAGCTACCTGCCTGGGTACCTTCACTTCCCTTCGCTCATCTTGTTTTGCAAAACTTCTGGGCTAGCTCCAAATACACAACTGCTTGTCAATACCAGCTGAAGACCCCCCCGCGTTAAGTCCCTCACAATTTTGGCTCTACTTTGGAGGTAGCTGCATGCCTGCTGGCTACCATTGCCTCCTCCAGGGAAGCTTCTGCAAATGTTTGGGATTCTGCCTGAGAAACATTTAGCTCTGGGTACCGGCTGCAAAGCCCTTCAGGGTAGGGACACCACAAGTTCGGCCAAGTTTAGAGGGAAGTGTATGCCTGGTAGCTACCCTTGCCTTCTCACCTCGGCATGCTTCTAGAAAAAAGACTTGGCTTCCTCCAAGAGAGATTTTTTCTTTGTGGATCCTCAACTCGGATCCCTCTAGGCTAGCTAACAGAGAATTTTGCCTAATTCAGAGGTTGCTACATGCCCGGTAGCTACCTTTGCCTCCACCACATTGTACTTATGCAAAATTCTGTGTTACCTGCACAAGTTCTGGAAAAGCAGGACACCCGTATGGGGGATCTACCTGAAGTCTGGCCAAATTGGGAAGTACGTGCATGCCCAGTAGCTACCCGTTCCTCCTCCCAGGCATACTTGGTGAAAGTTTTGGGGCTCTTCCAGAGAGAGAGGGACTTGTGGATTCGGTCCGCAGACCCCTTCAGGCTACGTACCCGACAACATTGGCCAATTTTGGAGGGAGGTGCATGCCAAGAGGCTTCTCTTGCCTCTGGCTCATCTTGGTTGCCAAAACTTTGTGGCTACCTCCACATACAGATTTAGTTTGGGATCCTCTCCTCAGATCGCTTCAGGGGAGGTACCTGACAACTTTGGCCAGTTTTCGAGGGAGCTACCTGCCTGGGTACCTTCACTTCCCTTCGCTCATCTTGTTTTGCAAAACTTCTGGGCTAGCTCCAAATACACAACTGCTTGTCAATACCAGCTGAAGACCCCCCCGCGTTAAGTCCCTCACAATTTTGGCTCTACTTTGGAGGTAGCTGCATGCCTGCTGGCTACCATTGCCTCCTCCAGGGAAGCTTCTGCAAATGTTTGGGATTCTGCCTGAGAAACATTTAGCTCTGGGTACCGGCTGCAAAGCCCTTCAGGGTAGGGACACCACAAGTTCGGCCAAGTTTAGAGGGAAGTGTATGCCTGGTAGCTACCCTTGCCTTCTCACCTCGGCATGCTTCTAGAAAAAAGACTTGGCTTCCTCCAAGAGAGATTTTTTCTTTGTGGATCCTAAACTCGGATCCCTCTAGGCTAGCTAACAGAGAATTTTGCCTAATTCAGAGGTTGCTACATGCCCGGTAGCTACCTTTGCCTCCACCACATTGTACTTATGCAAAATTCTGTGTTACCTGCACAAGTTCTGGAAAAGCAGGACACCCGTATGGGGGATCTACCTGAAGTCTGGCCAAATTGGGAAGTACGTGCATGCCCAGTAGCTACCCGTTCCTCCTCCCAGGCATACTTGGTGAAAGTTTTGGGGCTCTTCCAGAGAGAGAGGGACTTGTGGATTCGGTCCGCAGACCCCTTCAGGCTACGTACCCGACAACATTGGCCAATTTTGGAGGGAGGTGCATGCCAAGAGGCTTCTCTTGCCTCTGGCTCATCTTGGTTGCCAAAACTTTGTGGCTACCTCCACATACAGATTTAGTTTGGGATCCTCTCCTCAGATCGCTTCAGGGGAGGTACCTGACAACTTTGGCCAGTTTTCGAGGGAGCTACCTGCCTGGGTACCTTCACTTCCCTTCGCTCATCTTGTTTTGCAAAACTTCTGGGCTAGCTCCAAATACACAACTGCTTGTCAATACCAGCTGAAGACCCCCCCGCGTTAAGTCCCTCACAATTTTGGCTCTACTTTGGAGGTAGCTGCATGCCTGCTGGCTACCATTGCCTCCTCCAGGGAAGCTTCTGCAAATGTTTGGGATTCTGCCTGAGAAACATTTAGCTCTGGGTACCGGCTGCAAAGCCCTTCAGGGTAGGGACACCACAAGTTCGGCCAAGTTTAGAGGGAAGTGTATGCCTGGTAGCTACCCTTGCCTTCTCACCTCGGCATGCTTCTAGAAAAAAGACTTGGCTTCCTCCAAGAGAGATTTTTTCTTTGTGGATCCTAAACTCGGATCCCTCTAGGCTAGCTAACAGAGAATTTTGCCTAATTCAGAGGTTGCTACATGCCCGGTAGCTACCTTTGCCTCCACCACATTGTACTTATGCAAAATTCTGTGTTACCTGCACAAGTTCTGGAAAAGCAGGACACCCGTATGGGGGATCTACCTGAAGTCTGGCCAAATTGGGAAGTACGTGCATGCCCAGTAGCTACCCGTTCCTCCTCCCAGGCATACTTGGTGAAAGTTTTGGGGCTCTTCCAGAGAGAGAGGGACTTGTGGATTCGGTCCGCAGACCCCTTCAGGCTACGTACCCGACAACATTGGCCAATTTTGGAGGGAGGTGCATGCCAAGAGGCTTCTCTTGCCTCTGGCTCATCTTGGTTGCCAAAACTTTGTGGCTACCTCCACATACAGATTTAGTTTGGGATCCTCTCCTCAGATCGCTTCAGGGGAGGTACCTGACAACTTTGGCCAGTTTTCGAGGGAGCTACCTGCCTGGGTACCTTCACTTCCCTTCGCTCATCTTGTTTTGCAAAACTTCTGGGCTAGCTCCAAATACACAACTGCTTGTCAATACCAGCTGAAGACCCCCCCGCGTTAAGTCCCTCACAATTTTGGCTCTACTTTGGAGGTAGCTGCATGCCTGCTGGCTACCATTGCCTCCTCCAGGGAAGCTTCTGCAAATGTTTGGGATTCTGCCTGAGAAACATTTAGCTCTGGGTACCGGCTGCAAAGCCCTTCAGGGTAGGGACACCACAAGTTCGGCCAAGTTTAGAGGGAAGTGTATGCCTGGTAGCTACCCTTGCCTTCTCACCTCGGCATGCTTCTAGAAAAAAGACTTGGCTTCCTCCAAGAGAGATTTTTTCTTTGTGGATCCTAAACTCGGATCCCTCTAGGCTAGCTAACAGAGAATTTTGCCTAATTCAGAGGTTGCTACATGCCCGGTAGCTACCTTTGCCTCCACCACATTGTACTTATGCAAAATTCTGTGTTACCTGCACAAGTTCTGGAAAAGCAGGACACCCGTATGGGGGATCTACCTGAAGTCTGGCCAAATTGGGAAGTACGTGCATGCCCAGTAGCTACCCGTTCCTCCTCCCAGGCATACTTGGTGAAAGTTTTGGGGCTCTTCCAGAGAGAGAGGGACTTGTGGATTCGGTCCGCAGACCCCTTCAGGCTACGTACCCGACAACATTGGCCAATTTTGGAGGGAGGTGCATGCCAAGAGGCTTCTCTTGCCTCTGGCTCATCTTGGTTGCCAAAACTTTGTGGCTACCTCCACATACAGATTTAGTTTGGGATCCTCTCCTCAGATCGCTTCAGGGGAGGTACCTGACAACTTTGGCCAGTTTTCGAGGGAGCTACCTGCCTGGGTACCTTCACTTCCCTTCGCTCATCTTGTTTTGCAAAACTTCTGGGCTAGCTCCAAATACACAACTGCTTGTCAATACCAGCTGAAGACCCCTCCGCGTTAAGTTCCTCACAATTTTGGCTCTACTTTGGAGGTAGCTGCATGCCTGCTGGCTACCATTGCCTCCTCCAGGGAAGCTTCTGCAAATGTTTGGGATTCTGCCTGAGAAACATTTAGCTCTGGGTACCGGCTGCAAAGCCCTTCAGGGTAGGGACACCACAAGTTCGGCCAAGTTTAGAGGGAAGTGTATGCCTGGTAGCTACCCTTGCCTTCTCACCTCGGCATGCTTCTAGAAAAAAGACTTGGCTTCCTCCAAGAGAGATTTTTTCTTTGTGGATCCTAAACTCGGATCCCTCTAGGCTAGCTAACAGAGAATTTTGCCTAATTCAGAGGTTGCTACATGCCCGGTAGCTACCTTTGCCTCCACCACATTGTACTTATGCAAAATTCTGTGTTACCTGCACAAGTTCTGGAAAAGCAGGACACCCGTATGGGGGATCTACCTGAAGTCTGGCCAAATTGGGAAGTACGTGCATGCCCAGTAGCTACCCGTTCCTCCTCCCAGGCATACTTGGTGAAAGTTTTGGGGCTCTTCCAGAGAGAGAGGGACTTGTGGATTCGGTCCGCAGACCCCTTCAGGCTACGTACCCGACAACATTGGCCAATTTTGGAGGGAGGTGCATGCCAAGAGGCTTCTCTTGCCTCTGGCTCATCTTGGTTGCCAAAACTTTGTGGCTACCTCCACATACAGATTTAGTTTGGGATCCTCTCCTCAGATCGCTTCAGGGGAGGTACCTGACAACTTTGGCCAGTTTTCGAGGGAGCTACCTGCCTGGGTACCTTCACTTCCCTTCGCTCATCTTGTTTTGCAAAACTTCTGGGCTAGCTCCAAATACACAACTGCTTGTCAATACCAGCTGAAGACCCCCCCGCGTTAAGTCCCTCACAATTTTGGCTCTACTTTGGAGGTAGCTGCATGCCTGCTGGCTACCATTGCCTCCTCCAGGGAAGCTTCTGCAAATGTTTGGGATTCTGCCTGAGAAACATTTAGCTCTGGGTACCGGCTGCAAAGCCCTTCAGGGTAGGGACACCACAAGTTCGGCCAAGTTTAGAGGGAAGTGTATGCCTGGTAGCTACCCTTGCCTTCTCACCTCGGCATGCTTCTAGAAAAAAGACTTGGCTTCCTCCAAGAGAGATTTTTTCTTTGTGGATCCTAAACTCGGATCCCTCTAGGCTAGCTAACAGAGAATTTTGCCTAATTCAGAGGTTGCTACATGCCCGGTAGCTACCTTTGCCTCCACCACATTGTACTTATGCAAAATTCTGTGTTACCTGCACAAGTTCTGGAAAAGCAGGACACCCGTATGGGGGATCTACCTGAAGTCTGGCCAAATTGGGAAGTACGTGCATGCCCAGTAGCTACCCGTTCCTCCTCCCAGGCATACTTGGTGAAAGTTTTGGGGCTCTTCCAGAGAGAGAGGGACTTGTGGATTCGGTCCGCAGACCCCTTCAGGCTACGTACCCGACAACATTGGCCAATTTTGGAGGGAGGTGCATGCCAAGAGGCTTCTCTTGCCTCTGGCTCATCTTGGTTGCCAAAACTTTGTGGCTACCTCCACATACAGATTTAGTTTGGGATCCTCTCCTCAGATCGCTTCAGGGGAGGTACCTGACAACTTTGGCCAGTTTTCGAGGGAGCTACCTGCCTGGGTACCTTCACTTCCCTTCGCTCATCTTGTTTTGCAAAACTTCTGGGCTAGCTCCAAATACACAACTGCTTGTCAATACCAGCTGAAGACCCCCCCGCGTTAAGTCCCTCACAATTTTGGCTCTACTTTGGAGGTAGCTGCATGCCTGCTGGCTACCATTGCCTCCTCCAGGGAAGCTTCTGCAAATGTTTGGGATTCTGCCTGAGAAACATTTAGCTCTGGGTACCGGCTGCAAAGCCCTTCAGGGTAGGGACACCACAAGTTCGGCCAAGTTTAGAGGGAAGTGTATGCCTGGTAGCTACCCTTGCCTTCTCACCTCGGCATGCTTCTAGAAAAAAGACTTGGCTTCCTCCAAGAGAGATTTTTTCTTTGTGGATCCTAAACTCGGATCCCTCTAGGCTAGCTAACAGAGAATTTTGCCTAATTCAGAGGTTGCTACATGCCCGGTAGCTACCTTTGCCTCCACCACATTGTACTTATGCAAAATTCTGTGTTACCTGCACAAGTTCTGGAAAAGCAGGACACCCGTATGGGGGATCTACCTGAAGTCTGGCCAAATTGGGAAGTACGTGCATGCCCAGTAGCTACCCGTTCCTCCTCCCAGGCATACTTGGTGAAAGTTTTGGGGCTCTTCCAGAGAGAGAGGGACTTGTGGATTCGGTCCGCAGACCCCTTCAGGCTACGTACCCGACAACATTGGCCAATTTTGGAGGGAGGTGCATGCCAAGAGGCTTCTCTTGCCTCTGGCTCATCTTGGTTGCCAAAACTTTGTGGCTACCTCCACATACAGATTTAGTTTGGGATCCTCTCCTCAGATCGCTTCAGGGGAGGTACCTGACAACTTTGGCCAGTTTTCGAGGGAGCTACCTGCCTGGGTACCTTCACTTCCCTTCGCTCATCTTGTTTTGCAAAACTTCTGGGCTAGCTCCAAATACACAACTGCTTGTCAATACCAGCTGAAGACCCCCCCGCGTTAAGTCCCTCACAATTTTGGCTCTACTTTGGAGGTAGCTGCATGCCTGCTGGCTACCATTGCCTCCTCCAGGGAAGCTTCTGCAAATGTTTGGGATTCTGCCTGAGAAACATTTAGCTCTGGGTACCGGCTGCAAAGCCCTTCAGGGTAGGGACACCACAAGTTCGGCCAAGTTTAGAGGGAAGTGTATGCCTGGTAGCTACCCTTGCCTTCTCACCTCGGCATGCTTCTAGAAAAAAGACTTGGCTTCCTCCAAGAGAGATTTTTTCTTTGTGGATCCTAAACTCGGATCCCTCTAGGCTAGCTAACAGAGAATTTTGCCTAATTCAGAGGTTGCTACATGCCCGGTAGCTACCTTTGCCTCCACCACATTGTACTTATGCAAAATTCTGTGTTACCTGCACAAGTTCTGGAAAAGCAGGACACCCGTATGGGGGATCTACCTGAAGTCTGGCCAAATTGGGAAGTACGTGCATGCCCAGTAGCTACCCGTTCCTCCTCCCAGGCATACTTGGTGAAAGTTTTGGGGCTCTTCCAGAGAGAGAGGGACTTGTGGATTCGGTCCGCAGACCCCTTCAGGCTACGTACCCGACAACATTGGCCAATTTTGGAGGGAGGTGCATGCCAAGAGGCTTCTCTTGCCTCTGGCTCATCTTGGTTGCCAAAACTTTGTGGCTACCTCCACATACAGATTTAGTTTGGGATCCTCTCCTCAGATCGCTTCAGGGGAGGTACCTGACAACTTTGGCCAGTTTTCGAGGGAGCTACCTGCCTGGGTACCTTCACTTCCCTTCGCTCATCTTGTTTTGCAAAACTTCTGGGCTAGCTCCAAATACACAACTGCTTGTCAATACCAGCTGAAGACCCCTCCGCGTTAAGTCCCTCACAATTTTGGCTCTACTTTGGAGGTAGCTGCATGCCTGCTGGCTACCATTGCCTCCTCCAGGGAAGCTTCTGCAAATGTTTGGGATTCTGCCTGAGAAACATTTAGCTCTGGGTACCGGCTGCAAAGCCCTTCAGGGTAGGGACACCACAAGTTCGGCCAAGTTTAGAGGGAAGTGTATGCCTGGTAGCTACCCTTGCCTTCTCACCTCGGCATGCTTCTAGAAAAAAGACTTGGCTTCCTCCAAGAGAGATTTTTTCTTTGTGGATCCTAAACTCGGATCCCTCTAGGCTAGCTAACAGAGAATTTTGCCTAATTCAGAGGTTGCTACATGCCCGGTAGCTACCTTTGCCTCCACCACATTGTACTTATGCAAAATTCTGTGTTACCTGCACAAGTTCTGGAAAAGCAGGACACCCGTATGGGGGATCTACCTGAAGTCTGGCCAAATTGGGAAGTACGTGCATGCCCAGTAGCTACCCGTTCCTCCTCCCAGGCATACTTGGTGAAAGTTTTGGGGCTCTTCCAGAGAGAGAGGGACTTGTGGATTCGGTCCGCAGACCCCTTCAGGCTACGTACCCGACAACATTGGCCAATTTTGGAGGGAGGTGCATGCCAAGAGGCTTCTCTTGCCTCTGGCTCATCTTGGTTGCCAAAACTTTGTGGCTACCTCCACATACAGATTTAGTTTGGGATCCTCTCCTCAGATCGCTTCAGGGGAGGTACCTGACAACTTTGGCCAGTTTTCGAGGGAGCTACCTGCCTGGGTACCTTCACTTCCCTTCGCTCATCTTGTTTTGCAAAACTTCTGGGCTAGCTCCAAATACACAACTGCTTGTCAATACCAGCTGAAGACCCCCCCGCGTTAAGTCCCTCACAATTTTGGCTCTACTTTGGAGGTAGCTGCATGCCTGCTGGCTACCATTGCCTCCTCCAGGGAAGCTTCTGCAAATGTTTGGGATTCTGCCTGAGAAACATTTAGCTCTGGGTACCGGCTGCAAAGCCCTTCAGGGTAGGGACACCACAAGTTCGGCCAAGTTTAGAGGGAAGTGTATGCCTGGTAGCTACCCTTGCCTTCTCACCTCGGCATGCTTCTAGAAAAAAGACTTGGCTTCCTCCAAGAGAGATTTTTTCTTTGTGGATCCTAAACTCGGATCCCTCTAGGCTAGCTAACAGAGAATTTTGCCTAATTCAGAGGTTGCTACATGCCCGGTAGCTACCTTTGCCTCCACCACATTGTACTTATGCAAAATTCTGTGTTACCTGCACAAGTTCTGGAAAAGCAGGACACCCGTATGGGGGATCTACCTGAAGTCTGGCCAAATTGGGAAGTACGTGCATGCCCAGTAGCTACCCGTTCCTCCTCCCAGGCATACTTGGTGAAAGTTTTGGGGCTCTTCCAGAGAGAGAGGGACTTGTGGATTCGGTCCGCAGACCCCTTCAGGCTACGTACCCGACAACATTGGCCAATTTTGGAGGGAGGTGCATGCCAAGAGGCTTCTCTTGCCTCTGGCTCATCTTGGTTGCCAAAACTTTGTGGCTACCTCCACATACAGATTTAGTTTGGGATCCTCTCCTCAGATCGCTTCAGGGGAGGTACCTGACAACTTTGGCCAGTTTTCGAGGGAGCTACCTGCCTGGGTACCTTCACTTCCCTTCGCTCATCTTGTTTTGCAAAACTTCTGGGCTAGCTCCAAATACACAACTGCTTGTCAATACCAGCTGAAGACCCCCCCGCGTTAAGTCCCTCACAATTTTGGCTCTACTTTGGAGGTAGCTGCATGCCTGCTGGCTACCATTGCCTCCTCCAGGGAAGCTTCTGCAAATGTTTGGGATTCTGCCTGAGAAACATTTAGCTCTGGGTACCGGCTGCAAAGCCCTTCAGGGTAGGGACACCACAAGTTCGGCCAAGTTTAGAGGGAAGTGTATGCCTGGTAGCTACCCTTGCCTTCTCACCTCGGCATGCTTCTAGAAAAAAGACTTGGCTTCCTCCAAGAGAGATTTTTTCTTTGTGGATCCTAAACTCGGATCCCTCTAGGCTAGCTAACAGAGAATTTTGCCTAATTCAGAGGTTGCTACATGCCCGGTAGCTACCTTTGCCTCCACCACATTGTACTTATGCAAAATTCTGTGTTACCTGCACAAGTTCTGGAAAAGCAGGACACCCGTATGGGGGATCTACCTGAAGTCTGGCCAAATTGGGAAGTACGTGCATGCCCAGTAGCTACCCGTTCCTCCTCCCAGGCATACTTGGTGAAAGTTTTGGGGCTCTTCCAGAGAGAGAGGGACTTGTGGATTCGGTCCGCAGACCCCTTCAGGCTACGTACCCGACAACATTGGCCAATTTTGGAGGGAGGTGCATGCCAAGAGGCTTCTCTTGCCTCTGGCTCATCTTGGTTGCCAAAACTTTGTGGCTACCTCCACATACAGATTTAGTTTGGGATCCTCTCCTCAGATCGCTTCAGGGGAGGTACCTGACAACTTTGGCCAGTTTTCGAGGGAGCTACCTGCCTGGGTACCTTCACTTCCCTTCGCTCATCTTGTTTTGCAAAACTTCTGGGCTAGCTCCAAATACACAACTGCTTGTCAATACCAGCTGAAGACCCCCCCGCGTTAAGTCCCTCACAATTTTGGCTCTACTTTGGAGGTAGCTGCATGCCTGCTGGCTACCATTGCCTCCTCCAGGGAAGCTTCTGCAAATGTTTGGGATTCTGCCTGAGAAACATTTAGCTCTGGGTACCGGCTGCAAAGCCCTTCAGGGTAGGGACACCACAAGTTCGGCCAAGTTTAGAGGGAAGTGTATGCCTGGTAGCTACCCTTGCCTTCTCACCTCGGCATGCTTCTAGAAAAAAGACTTGGCTTCCTCCAAGAGAGATTTTTTCTTTGTGGATCCTAAACTCGGATCCCTCTAGGCTAGCTAACAGAGAATTTTGCCTAATTCAGAGGTTGCTACATGCCCGGTAGCTACCTTTGCCTCCACCACATTGTACTTATGCAAAATTCTGTGTTACCTGCACAAGTTCTGGAAAAGCAGGACACCCGTATGGGGGATCTACCTGAAGTCTGGCCAAATTGGGAAGTACGTGCATGCCCAGTAGCTACCCGTTCCTCCTCCCAGGCATACTTGGTGAAAGTTTTGGGGCTCTTCCAGAGAGAGAGGGACTTGTGGATTCGGTCCGCAGACCCCTTCAGGCTACGTACCCGACAACATTGGCCAATTTTGGAGGGAGGTGCATGCCAAGAGGCTTCTCTTGCCTCTGGCTCATCTTGGTTGCCAAAACTTTGTGGCTACCTCCACATACAGATTTAGTTTGGGATCCTCTCCTCAGATCGCTTCAGGGGAGGTACCTGACAACTTTGGCCAGTTTTCGAGGGAGCTACCTGCCTGGGTACCTTCACTTCCCTTCGCTCATCTTGTTTTGCAAAACTTCTGGGCTAGCTCCAAATACACAACTGCTTGTCAATACCAGCTGAAGACCCCCCCGCGTTAAGTCCCTCACAATTTTGGCTCTACTTTGGAGGTAGCTGCATGCCTGCTGGCTACCATTGCCTCCTCCAGGGAAGCTTCTGCAAATGTTTGGGATTCTGCCTGAGAAACATTTAGCTCTGGGTACCGGCTGCAAAGCCCTTCAGGGTAGGGACACCACAAGTTCGGCCAAGTTTAGAGGGAAGTGTATGCCTGGTAGCTACCCTTGCCTTCTCACCTCGGCATGCTTCTAGAAAAAAGACTTGGCTTCCTCCAAGAGAGATTTTTTCTTTGTGGATCCTAAACTCGGATCCCTCTAGGCTAGCTAACAGAGAATTTTGCCTAATTCAGAGGTTGCTACATGCCCGGTAGCTACCTTTGCCTCCACCACATTGTACTTATGCAAAATTCTGTGTTACCTGCACAAGTTCTGGAAAAGCAGGACACCCGTATGGGGGATCTACCTGAAGTCTGGCCAAATTGGGAAGTACGTGCATGCCCAGTAGCTACCCGTTCCTCCTCCCAGGCATACTTGGTGAAAGTTTTGGGGCTCTTCCAGAGAGAGAGGGACTTGTGGATTCGGTCCGCAGACCCCTTCAGGCTACGTACCCGACAACATTGGCCAATTTTGGAGGGAGGTGCATGCCAAGAGGCTTCTCTTGCCTCTGGCTCATCTTGGTTGCCAAAACTTTGTGGCTACCTCCACATACAGATTTAGTTTGGGATCCTCTCCTCAGATCGCTTCAGGGGAGGTACCTGACAACTTTGGCCAGTTTTCGAGGGAGCTACCTGCCTGGGTACCTTCACTTCCCTTCGCTCATCTTGTTTTGCAAAACTTCTGGGCTAGCTCCAAATACACAACTGCTTGTCAATACCAGCTGAAGACCCCTCCGCGTTAAGTTCCTCACAATTTTGGCTCTACTTTGGAGGTAGCTGCATGCCTGCTGGCTACCATTGCCTCCTCCAGGGAAGCTTCTGCAAATGTTTGGGATTCTGCCTGAGAAACATTTAGCTCTGGGTACCGGCTGCAAAGCCCTTCAGGGTAGGGACACCACAAGTTCGGCCAAGTTTAGAGGGAAGTGTATGCCTGGTAGCTACCCTTGCCTTCTCACCTCGGCATGCTTCTAGAAAAAAGACTTGGCTTCCTCCAAGAGAGATTTTTTCTTTGTGGATCCTAAACTCGGATCCCTCTAGGCTAGCTAACAGAGAATTTTGCCTAATTCAGAGGTTGCTACATGCCCGGTAGCTACCTTTGCCTCCACCACATTGTACTTATGCAAAATTCTGTGTTACCTGCACAAGTTCTGGAAAAGCAGGACACCCGTATGGGGGATCTACCTGAAGTCTGGCCAAATTGGGAAGTACGTGCATGCCCAGTAGCTACCCGTTCCTCCTCCCAGGCATACTTGGTGAAAGTTTTGGGGCTCTTCCAGAGAGAGAGGGACTTGTGGATTCGGTCCGCAGACCCCTTCAGGCTACGTACCCGACAACATTGGCCAATTTTGGAGGGAGGTGCATGCCAAGAGGCTTCTCTTGCCTCTGGCTCATCTTGGTTGCCAAAACTTTGTGGCTACCTCCACATACAGATTTAGTTTGGGATCCTCTCCTCAGATCGCTTCAGGGGAGGTACCTGACAACTTTGGCCAGTTTTCGAGGGAGCTACCTGCCTGGGTACCTTCACTTCCCTTCGCTCATCTTGTTTTGCAAAACTTCTGGGCTAGCTCCAAATACACAACTGCTTGTCAATACCAGCTGAAGACCCCCCCGCGTTAAGTCCCTCACAATTTTGGCTCTACTTTGGAGGTAGCTGCATGCCTGCTGGCTACCATTGCCTCCTCCAGGGAAGCTTCTGCAAATGTTTGGGATTCTGCCTGAGAAACATTTAGCTCTGGGTACCGGCTGCAAAGCCCTTCAGGGTAGGGACACCACAAGTTCGGCCAAGTTTAGAGGGAAGTGTATGCCTGGTAGCTACCCTTGCCTTCTCACCTCGGCATGCTTCTAGAAAAAAGACTTGGCTTCCTCCAAGAGAGATTTTTTCTTGGTGGATCCTAAACTCGGATCCCTCTAGGCTAGCTAACAGAGAATTTTGCCTAATTCAGAGGTTGCTACATGCCCGGTAGCTACCTTTGCCTCCACCACATTGTACTTATGCAAAATTCTGTGTTACCTGCACAAGTTCTGGAAAAGCAGGACACCCGTATGGGGGATCTACCTGAAGTCTGGCCAAATTGGGAAGTACGTGCATGCCCAGTAGCTACCCGTTCCTCCTCCCAGGCATACTTGGTGAAAGTTTTGGGGCTCTTCCAGAGAGAGAGGGACTTGTGGATTCGGTCCGCAGACCCCTTCAGGCTACGTACCCGACAACATTGGCCAATTTTGGAGGGAGGTGCATGCCAAGAGGCTTCTCTTGCCTCTGGCTCATCTTGGTTGCCAAAACTTTGTGGCTACCTCCACATACAGATTTAGTTTGGGATCCTCTCCTCAGATCGCTTCAGGGGAGGTACCTGACAACTTTGGCCAGTTTTCGAGGGAGCTACCTGCCTGGGTACCTTCACTTCCCTTCGCTCATCTTGTTTTGCAAAACTTCTGGGCTAGCTCCAAATACACAACTGCTTGTCAATACCAGCTGAAGACCCCTCCGCGTTAAGTTCCTCACAACTTTGGCTCTACTTTGGAGGTAGCTGCATGCCTGCTGGCTACCATTGCCTCCTCCAGGGAAGCTTCTGCAAATGTTTGGGATTCTGCCTGAGAAACATTTAGCTCTGGGTACCGGCTGCAAAGCCCTTCAGGGTAGGGACACCACAAGTTCGGCCAAGTTTAGAGGGAAGTGTATGCCTGGTAGCTACCCTTGCCTTCTCACCTCGGCATGCTTCTAGAAAAAAGACTTGGCTTCCTCCAAGAGAGATTTTTTCTTTGTGGATCCTAAACTCGGATCCCTCTAGGCTAGCTAACAGAGAATTTTGCCTAATTCAGAGGTTGCTACATGCCCGGTAGCTACCTTTGCCTCCACCACATTGTACTTATGCAAAATTCTGTGTTACCTGCACAAGTTCTGGAAAAGCAGGACACCCGTATGGGGGATCTACCTGAAGTCTGGCCAAATTGGGAAGTACGTGCATGCCCAGTAGCTACCCGTTCCTCCTCCCAGGCATACTTGGTGAAAGTTTTGGGGCTCTTCCAGAGAGAGAGGGACTTGTGGATTCGGTCCGCAGACCCCTTCAGGCTACGTACCCGACAACATTGGCCAATTTTGGAGGGAGGTGCATGCCAAGAGGCTTCTCTTGCCTCTGGCTCATCTTGGTTGCCAAAACTTTGTGGCTACCTCCACATACAGATTTAGTTTGGGATCCTCTCCTCAGATCGCTTCAGGGGAGGTACCTGACAACTTTGGCCAGTTTTCGAGGGAGCTACCTGCCTGGGTACCTTCACTTCCCTTCGCTCATCTTGTTTTGCAAAACTTCTGGGCTAGCTCCAAATACACAACTGCTTGTCAATACCAGCTGAAGACCCCCCCGCGTTAAGTTCCTCACAATTTTGGCTCTACTTTGGAGGTAGCTGCATGCCTGCTGGCTACCATTGCCTCCTCCAGGGAAGCTTCTGCAAATGTTTGGGATTCTGCCTGAGAAACATTTAGCTCTGGGTACCGGCTGCAAAGCCCTTCAGGGTAGGGACACCACAAGTTCGGCCAAGTTTAGAGGGAAGTGTATGCCTGGTAGCTACCCTTGCCTTCTCACCTCGGCATGCTTCTAGAAAAAAGACTTGGCTTCCTCCAAGAGAGATTTTTTCTTTGTGGATCCTAAACTCGGATCCCTCTAGGCTAGCTAACAGAGAATTTTGCCTAATTCAGAGGTTGCTACATGCCCGGTAGCTACCTTTGCCTCCACCACATTGTACTTATGCAAAATTCTGTGTTACCTGCACAAGTTCTGGAAAAGCAGGACACCCGTATGGGGGATCTACCTGAAGTCTGGCCAAATTGGGAAGTACGTGCATGCCCAGTAGCTACCCGTTCCTCCTCCCAGGCATACTTGGTGAAAGTTTTGGGGCTCTTCCAGAGAGAGAGGGACTTGTGGATTCGGTCCGCAGACCCCTTCAGGCTACGTACCCGACAACATTGGCCAATTTTGGAGGGAGGTGCATGCCAAGAGGCTTCTCTTGCCTCTGGCTCATCTTGGTTGCCAAAACTTTGTGGCTACCTCCACATACAGATTTAGTTTGGGATCCTCTCCTCAGATCGCTTCAGGGGAGGTACCTGACAACTTTGGCCAGTTTTCGAGGGAGCTACCTGCCTGGGTACCTTCACTTCCCTTCGCTCATCTTGTTTTGCAAAACTTCTGGGCTAGCTCCAAATACACAACTGCTTGTCAATACCAGCTGAAGACCCCCCCGCGTTAAGTCCCTCACAAGTTTGGCTCTACTTTGGAGGTAGCTGCATGCCTGCTGGCTACCATTGCCTCCTCCAGGGAAGCTTCTGCAAATGTTTGGGATTCTGCCTGAGAAACATTTAGCTCTGGGTACCGGCTGCAAAGCCCTTCAGGGTAGGGACACCACAAGTTCGGCCAAGTTTAGAGGGAAGTGTATGCCTGGTAGCTACCCTTGCCTTCTCACCTCGGCATGCTTCTAGAAAAAAGACTTGGCTTCCTCCAAGAGAGATTTTTTCTTTGTGGATCCTAAACTCGGATCCCTCTAGGCTAGCTAACAGAGAATTTTGCCTAATTCAGAGGTTGCTACATGCCCGGTAGCTACCTTTGCCTCCACCACATTGTACTTATGCAAAATTCTGTGTTACCTGCACAAGTTCTGGAAAAGCAGGACACCCGTATGGGGGATCTACCTGAAGTCTGGCCAAATTGGGAAGTACGTGCATGCCCAGTAGCTACCCGTTCCTCCTCCCAGGCATACTTGGTGAAAGTTTTGGGGCTCTTCCAGAGAGAGAGGGACTTGTGGATTCGGTCCGCAGACCCCTTCAGGCTACGTACCCGACAACATTGGCCAATTTTGGAGGGAGGTGCATGCCAAGAGGCTTCTCTTGCCTCTGGCTCATCTTGGTTGCCAAAACTTTGTGGCTACCTCCACATACAGATTTAGTTTGGGATCCTCTCCTCAGATCGCTTCAGGGGAGGTACCTGACAACTTTGGCCAGTTTTCGAGGGAGCTACCTGCCTGGGTACCTTCACTTCCCTTCGCTCATCTTGTTTTGCAAAACTTCTGGGCTAGCTCCAAATACACAACTGCTTGTCAATACCAGCTGAAGACCCCCCCGCGTTAAGTCCCTCACAATTTTGGCTCTACTTTGGAGGTAGCTGCATGCCTGCTGGCTACCATTGCCTCCTCCAGGGAAGCTTCTGCAAATGTTTGGGATTCTGCCTGAGAAACATTTAGCTCTGGGTACCGGCTGCAAAGCCCTTCAGGGTAGGGACACCACAAGTTCGGCCAAGTTTAGAGGGAAGTGTATGCCTGGTAGCTACCCTTGCCTTCTCACCTCGGCATGCTTCTAGAAAAAAGACTTGGCTTCCTCCAAGAGAGATTTTTTCTTTGTGGATCCTAAACTCGGATCCCTCTAGGCTAGCTAACAGAGAATTTTGCCTAATTCAGAGGTTGCTACATGCCCGGTAGCTACCTTTGCCTCCACCACATTGTACTTATGCAAAATTCTGTGTTACCTGCACAAGTTCTGGAAAAGCAGGACACCCGTATGGGGGATCTACCTGAAGTCTGGCCAAATTGGGAAGTACGTGCATGCCCAGTAGCTACCCGTTCCTCCTCCCAGGCATACTTGGTGAAAGTTTTGGGGCTCTTCCAGAGAGAGAGGGACTTGTGGATTCGGTCCGCAGACCCCTTCAGGCTACGTACCCGACAACATTGGCCAATTTTGGAGGGAGGTGCATGCCAAGAGGCTTCTCTTGCCTCTGGCTCATCTTGGTTGCCAAAACTTTGTGGCTACCTCCACATACAGATTTAGTTTGGGATCCTCTCCTCAGATCGCTTCAGGGGAGGTACCTGACAACTTTGGCCAGTTTTCGAGGGAGCTACCTGCCTGGGTACCTTCACTTCCCTTCGCTCATCTTGTTTTGCAAAACTTCTGGGCTAGCTCCAAATACACAACTGCTTGTCAATACCAGCTGAAGACCCCTCCGCGTTACGTCCCTCTCAACTTTGGCCCTACTTTGGACGTAGCTGCATGCCTGCTAGCAACCATCGCTTCCTCCACAAAAGTTTCTCAAAATGTATGGGATTCTGCCTGAGACACATTTAGCTCTGGGTACCAGCTGCAAAGCCCTTCAGGGTAGGGACACCACAAGGTTGGCCAAGTTTACAGGGAAGTGTATGCATGGTAGCTACCCTTGCCTTCTCACCTCGGCATGCTTCTAGAAAAAAGATTTGGCTTCCTCCAAGAGAGATTTTTTCTTTGAGGATCCTAAACCCGGATCCCTCTAGGCTAGGTAACAGAGAATTCTGGCTAATTTGGACGTTGGTACATGCCCGCTAGCTACCTTTGCCTCCACCACATTTTACTTAGGGAAAATTTTTCCTTACCTGCGTTAGTTCTGGAAAAGCAGCTTACCTGTCTGGTATTTGTTACCTGCCTGTGTCTGCATGTCCTGTAGCTCTCACGGATTAGCTCAAATTGCACGGAGCTTCCCCAGGTTTTTCTCCATTTGTTGAGGTCTGGTCCTGTTTGCCCCTTAAGGCTCCTTCCAAGCATCTCATTGAGCCTTTCCTTTTCGCATTCTCTGAACACAGCTGAAACCTCGGCTTGCTGCCTCAAACTCCTCCAAGGCTGTTGCTCTAGTTCGTTTGTGTCCATTGGTGTAGGTTCCCAACCCTGCAACAATGGAATAGACAGTGTTTGTTTCCTTTTGTTTTGTTTGGGTGTTTCTTTGCATTACGACCTTTTCTTTCTTTGGTCTTTCCTTCAATCCTACCACTTTTGTTACTTTGAATCTCCTCTTAGTTTTGTTGTTTCTTTGCTTTTTTCAAACATCAGCACCCCACCCCATATTCCTTGTGCACCGCCTCCCTCATAGAATCCTACAATGCCTGGGGTTGGAAGGGACCTTAAAGACCATCCAGCTCGAGCCCACCTGCACTGGTGCCCCAGGACCCTGTTGGGAGCCGCATGTCTGGGCTGGGGCCAGCTCTGCCTTGGGGGTGACTGAGGCTGTGCCTGTCAGCCCTGCACTGGGACATGGCGGTTGCCTAGCACCACTCTGGGTCACAATATGCACTGCCCCTCACAGCACAGGGCTGCCATGTGGTCACGGTCCCTGTCCTTGGCTTCCCAAGGAGCTGCGTCCCCATGCTTGGTCCTGAGCGAGGTGCTGCATGTGCGAGTCCAGGAGTCCCCAAGTGCCACAGGGCGGACTTCTCTCTCTTTCCCCTGGAGATGAACACTCTCTTTTGGTTCCACCATACCTCTGCCCCTGAGAAGCTCCACAGCCAGGACGTCCATGGCCCAGCTCTCTCAAGCTCACGGCTGGGCTGTCCTGCCCCAGGGGGTCCTGACAGGTGCCTGGAGCACACTGGAAAAGTTGGGCCTACATGCCTTAGTTCTGAACAAAAGCAGCATACCCAGGCTGTGCCAAACCCTCTTTGGGCATCAGAACAGAATCTTGAAGTCTGCGGTGCCCAGAGTGAAACCTTTTTCTTCATTCTTTATAAAATGAACATTAAAGTTAACTCTTAAAAAGATAAGGAGCTTGAGGAAGTACATACTAAACATAGAAGATTATAATACTCAATTTTTTGCCCAAATTATGCTCATTGTCATCCCAGGGTGGGACAGATAAGCTTAGGATATAAAAGTGTTAGCAGGTAGTGGTAAAAAAATTCATGACAGCAAAACCCTAGAGTGAGGAAAAAGGGAGAGCTGGGGGGAGCGGGTGGGGAGAGGGCAGAAGGAATAATTGAAAACCTAGAAGAGGCAGTCGATGTTCTGTGCTCCTTCTCCACCAAGACAGGGACACCTCCTTGGTAAGCTCTGCACCTTCACCTTCACTTTGGTGAGGAATACCTGCGATAGCATTTATACGTTAAATAAACATATTAACTGCCTATAGGGTTAGTGGCATAGATTCATTTTAGCTGCCTATTGGGTCAGTGGAATAGACCCACAAGAAAGAGGACAATCCCTTCTCATGAAGACCTCAGGGTTCTCCCATTTGGCTGCATCTGTTCAAAAACCAGCCTGCATACAAGCGATGCAGGAGAAGGATCTCTTACGGAGATCCCCAAAGCAAGCCCTGATTCAGCTGGCAAGGTTAACTCCCCCTTACCTGTGGCCTCCCAGACACCATAAAGACACACGTAGCTAGTGTCCAAGACCACATACAAACTGCCTGTGCTAGGAATGCTGCCCTGGATGCCACACAGCTGGCTGATCTTCTTTGCCAAAACTTTGTGGCTACCTCCACATACAGATTTAGTTTGGGATCCTCTCCTCAGATCGCTTCCGGGGAGGTACCTGACAACTTTGGCCAGTTTTCGAGGGAGCTACCTGCCTGGGTACCTTCACTTCCCTTCGCTCATCTTGTTTTGCAAAACTTCTGGGCTAGCTCCAAATACACAACTGCTTGTCAATACCAGCTGAAGACCCCTCCGCGTTAAGTTCCTCACAATTTTGGCTCTACTTTGGAGGTAGCTGCATGCCTGCTGGCTACCATTGCCTCCTCCAGGGAAGCTTCTGCAAATGTTTGGGATTCTGCCTGAGAAACATTTAGCTCTGGGTACCGGCTGCAAAGCCCTTCAGGGTAGGGACACCACAAGTTCGGCCAAGTTTAGAGGGAAGTGTATGCCTGGTAGCTACCCTTGCCTTCTCACCTCGGCATGCTTCTAGAAAAAAGACTTGGCTTCCTCCAAGAGAGATTTTTTCTTGGTGGATCCTAAACTCGGATCCCTCTAGGCTAGCTAACAGAGAATTTTGCCTAATTCAGAGGTTGCTACATGCCCGGTAGCTACCTTTGCCTCCACCACATTGTACTTATGCAAAATTCTGTGTTACCTGCACAAGTTCTGGAAAAGCAGGACACCCGTATGGGGGATCTACCTGAAGTCTGGCCAAATTGGGAAGTACGTGCATGCCCAGTAGCTACCCGTTCCTCCTCCCAGGCATACTTGGTGAAAGTTTTGGGGCTCTTCCAGAGAGAGAGGGACTTGTGGATTCGGTCCGCAGACCCCTTCAGGCTACGTACCCGACAACATTGGCCAATTTTGGAGGGAGGTGCATGCCAAGAGGCTTCTCTTGCCTCTGGCTCATCTTGGTTGCCAAAACTTTGTGGCTACCTCCACATACAGATTTAGTTTGGGATCCTCTCCTCAGATCGCTTCAGGGGAGGTACCTGACAACTTTGGCCAGTTTTCGAGGGAGCTACCTGCCTGGGTACCTTCACTTCCCTTCGCTCATCTTGTTTTGCAAAACTTCTGGGCTAGCTCCAAATACACAACTGCTTGTCAATACCAGCTGAAGACCCCTCCGCGTTAAGTTCCTCACAATTTTGGCTCTACTTTGGAGGTAGCTGCATGCCTGCTGGCTACCATTGCCTCCTCCAGGGAAGCTTCTGCAAATGTTTGGGATTCTGCCTGAGAAACATTTAGCTCTGGGTACCGGCTGCAAAGCCCTTCAGGGTAGGGACACCACAAGTTCGGCCAAGTTTAGAGGGAAGTGTATGCCTGGTAGCTACCCTTGCCTTCTCACCTCGGCATGCTTCTAGAAAAAAGACTTGGCTTCCTCCAAGAGAGATTTTTTCTTTGTGGATCCTAAACTCGGATCCCTCTAGGCTAGCTAACAGAGAATTTTGCCTAATTCAGAGGTTGCTACATGCCCGGTAGCTACCTTTGCCTCCACCACATTGTACTTATGCAAAATTCTGTGTTACCTGCACAAGTTCTGGAAAAGCAGGACACCCGTATGGGGGATCTACCTGAAGTCTGGCCAAATTGGGAAGTACGTGCATGCCCAGTAGCTACCCGTTCCTCCTCCCAGGCATACTTGGTGAAAGTTTTGGGGCTCTTCCAGAGAGAGAGGGACTTGTGGATTCGGTCCGCAGACCCCTTCAGGCTACGTACCCGACAACATTGGCCAATTTTGGAGGGAGGTGCATGCCAAGAGGCTTCTCTTGCCTCTGGCTCATCTTGGTTGCCAAAACTTTGTGGCTACCTCCACATACAGATTTAGTTTGGGATCCTCTCCTCAGATCGCTTCAGGGGAGGTACCTGACAACTTTGGCCAGTTTTCGAGGGAGCTACCTGCCTGGGTACCTTCACTTCCCTTCGCTCATCTTGTTTTGCAAAACTTCTGGGCTAGCTCCAAATACACAACTGCTTGTCAATACCAGCTGAAGACCCCTCCGCGTTAAGTTCCTCACAATTTTGGCTCTACTTTGGAGGTAGCTGCATGCCTGCTGGCTACCATTGCCTCCTCCAGGGAAGCTTCTGCAAATGTTTGGGATTCTGCCTGAGAAACATTTAGCTCTGGGTACCGGCTGCAAAGCCCTTCAGGGTAGGGACACCACAAGTTCGGCCAAGTTTAGAGGGAAGTGTATGCCTGGTAGCTACCCTTGCCTTCTCACCTCGGCATGCTTCTAGAAAAAAGACTTGGCTTCCTCCAAGAGAGATTTTTTCTTTGTGGATCCTCAACTCGGATCCCTCTAGGCTAGCTAACAGAGAATTTTGCCTAATTCAGAGGTTGCTACATGCCCGGTAGCTACCTTTGCCTCCACCACATTGTACTTATGCAAAATTCTGTGTTACCTGCACAAGTTCTGGAAAAGCAGGACACCCGTATGGGGGATCTACCTGAAGTCTGGCCAAATTGGGAAGTACGTGCATGCCCAGTAGCTACCCGTTCCTCCTCCCAGGCATACTTGGTGAAAGTTTTGGGGCTCTTCCAGAGAGAGAGGGACTTGTGGATTCGGTCCGCAGACCCCTTCAGGCTACGTACCCGACAACATTGGCCAATTTTGGAGGGAGGTGCATGCCAAGAGGCTTCTCTTGCCTCTGGCTCATCTTGGTTGCCAAAACTTTGTGGCTACCTCCACATACAGATTTAGTTTGGGATCCTCTCCTCAGATCGCTTCAGGGGAGGTACCTGACAACTTTGGCCAGTTTTCGAGGGAGCTACCTGCCTGGGTACCTTCACTTCCCTTCGCTCATCTTGTTTTGCAAAACTTCTGGGCTAGCTCCAAATACACAACTGCTTGTCAATACCAGCTGAAGACCCCTCCGCGTTACGTCCCTCTCAACTTTGGCCCTACTTTGGACGTAGCTGCATGCCTGCTAGCAACCATCGCTTCCTCCACAAAAGTTTCTCAAAATGTATGGGATTCTGCCTGAGACACATTTAGCTCTGGGTACCAGCTGCAAAGCCCTTCAGGGTAGGGACACCACAAGTTCGGCCAAGTTTACAGGGAAGTGTATGCCTGGTAGCTACCCTTGCCTTCTCACCTCGGCATGCTTCTAGAAAAAAGATTTGGCTTCCTCCAAGAGAGATTTTTTCTTTGAGGATCCTAAACCCGGATCCCTCTAGGCTAGGTAACAGAGAATTCTGGCTAATTTGGACGTTGGTACAGGCCCGCTAGCTACCTTTGCCTCCACCACATTTTACTTAGGGAAAATTTTTCCTTACCTGCGTTAGTTCTGGAAAAGCAGCTTACCTGTCTGGTATTTGTTACCTGCCTGTGTCTGCATGTCCTGTAGCTCTCACGGATTAGCTCAAATTGCACGGAGCTTCCCCAGGTTTTTCTCCATTTGTTGAGGTCTGGTCCTGTTTGCCCCTTAAGGCTCCTTCCAAGCATCTCATTGAGCCTTTCCTTTTCGCATTCTCTGAACACAGCTGAAACCTCGGCTTGCTGCCTCAAACTCCTCCAAGGCTGTTGCTCTAGTTCGTTTGTGTCCATTGGTGTAGGTTCCCAACCCTGCAACAATGGAATAGACAGTGTTTGTTTCCTTTTGTTTTGTTTGGGTGTTTCTTTGCATTACGACCTTTTCTTTCTTTGGTCTTTCCTTCAATCCTACCACTTTTGTTACTTTGAATCTCCTCTTAGTTTTGTTGTTTCTTTGCTTTTTTCAAACATCAGCACCCCACCCCATATTCCTTGTGCACCGCCTCCCTCATAGAATCCTACAATGCCTGGGGTTGGAAGGGACCTTAAAGACCATCCAGCTCGAGCCCACCTGCACTGGTGCCCCAGGACCCTGTTGGGAGCCGCATGTCTGGGCTGGGGCCAGCTCTGCCTTGGGGGTGACTGAGGCTGTGCCTGTCAGCCCTGCACTGGGACATGGCGGTTGCCTAGCACCACTCCGGGTCACAATATGCACTGCCCCTCACAGCACAGGGCTGCCATGTGGTCACGGTCCCTGTCCTTGGCTTCCCAAGGAGCTGCGTCCCCATGCTTGGTCCTGAGCGAGGTGCTGCATGTGCGAGTCCAGGAGTCCCCAAGTGCCACAGGGCGGACTTCTCTCTCTTTCCCCTGGAGATGAACACTCTCTTTTGGTTCCACCATACCTCTGCCCCTGAGAAGCTCCACAGCCAGGACGTCCATGGCCCAGCTCTCTCAAGCTCACGGCTGGGCTGTCCTGCCCCAGGGGGTCCTGACAGGTGCCTGGAGCACACTGGAAAAGTTGGGCCTACATGCCTTAGTTCTGAACAAAAGCAGCATACCCAGGCTGTGACAAACCCTCTTTGGGCATCAGAACAGAATCTTGAAGTCTGCGGTGCCCAGAGTGAAACCTTTTTCTTCATTCTTTATAAAATGAACATTAAAGTTAACTCTTAAAAAGATAAGGAGCTTGAGGAAGTACATACTAAACATAGAAGATTATAATACTCAATTTTTTGCCCAAATTATGCTCATTGTCATCCCAGGGTGGGACAGATAAGCTTAGGATATAAAAGTGTTAGCAGGTAGTGGTAAAAAAATTAATGACAGCAAAACCCTAGAGTGAGGAAAAAGGGAGAGCTGGGGGGAGCGGGTGGGGAGAGGGCAGAAGGAATAATTGAAAACCTAGAAGAGGCAGTCGATGTTCTGTGCTCCTTCTCCACCAAGACAGGGACACCTCCTTGGTAAGCTCTGCACCTTCACCTTCACTTTGGTGAGGAATACCTGCGATAGCATTTATACGTTAAATAAACATATTAACTGCCTATAGGGTTAGTGGCATAGATTCATTTTAGCTGCCTATTGGGTCAGTGGAATAGACCCACAAGAAAGAGGACAATCCCTTCTCATGAAGACCTCAGGGTTCTCCCATTTGGCTGCATCTGTTCAAAAACCAGCCTGCATACAAGCGATGCAGGAGAAGGATCTCTTACGGAGATCCCCAAAGCAAGCCCTGATTCAGCTGGCAAGGTTAACTCCCCCTTACCTGTGGCCTCCCAGACACCATAAAGACACACGTAGCTAGTGTCCAAGACCACATACAAACTGCCTGTGCTAGGAATGCTGCCCTGGATGCCACACAGCTGGCTGATCTTCTTTGCCAAAACTTTGTGGCTACCTCCACATACAGATTTAGTTTGGGATCCTCTCCTCAGATCGCTTCCGGGGAGGTACCTGACAACTTTGGCCAGTTTTCGAGGGAGCTACCTGCCTGGGTACCTTCACTTCCCTTCGCTCATCTTGTTTTGCAAAACTTTTGGGCTAGCTCCAAATACACAACTGCTTGTCAATACCAGCTGAAGACCCCTCCGCGTTAAGTTCCTCACAATTTTGGCTCTACTTTGGAGGTAGCTGCATGCCTGCTGGCTACCATTGCCTCCTCCAGGGAAGCTTCTGCAAATGTTTGGGATTCTGCCTGAGAAACATTTAGCTCTGGGTACCGGCTGCAAAGCCCTTCAGGGTAGGGACACCACAAGTTCGGCCAAGTTTAGAGGGAAGTGTATGCCTGGTAGCTACCCTTGCCTTCTCACCTCGGCATGCTTCTAGAAAAAAGACTTGGCTTCCTCCAAGAGAGATTTTTTCTTTGTGGATCCTCAACTCGGATCCCTCTAGGCTAGCTAACAGAGAATTTTGCCTAATTCAGAGGTTGCTACATGCCCGGTAGCTACCTTTGCCTCCACCACATTGTACTTATGCAAAATTCTGTGTTACCTGCACAAGTTCTGGAAAAGCAGGACACCCGTATGGGGGATCTACCTGAAGTCTGGCCAAATTGGGAAGTACGTGCATGCCCAGTAGCTACCCGTTCCTCCTCCCAGGCATACTTGGTGAAAGTTTTGGGGCTCTTCCAGAGAGAGAGGGACTTGTGGATTCGGTCCGCAGACCCCTTCAGGCTACGTACCCGACAACATTGGCCAATTTTGGAGGGAGGTGCATGCCAAGAGGCTTCTCTTGCCTCTGGCTCATCTTGGTTGCCAAAACTTTGTGGCTACCTCCACATACAGATTTAGTTTGGGATCCTCTCCTCAGATCGCTTCAGGGGAGGTACCTGACAACTTTGGCCAGTTTTCGAGGGAGCTACCTGCCTGGGTACCTCCACTTCCCTTCGCTCATCTTGTTTTGCAAAACTTCTGGGCTAGCTCCAAATACACAACTGCTTGTCAATACCAGCTGAAGACCCCTCCGCGTTACGTCCCTCTCAACTTTGGCCCTACTTTGGACGTAGCTGCATGCCTGCTAGCAACCATCGCTTCCTCCACAAAAGTTTCTCAAAATGTATGGGATTCTGCCTGAGACACATTTAGCTCTGGGTACCAGCTGCAAAGCCCTTCAGGGTAGGGACACCACAAGTTTGGCCAAGTTTACAGGGAAGTGTATGCCTGGTAGCTACCCTTGCCTTCTCACCTCGGCATGCTTCTAGAAAAAAGATTTGGCTTCCTCCAAGAGAGATTTTTTCTTTGAGGATCCTAAACCCGGATCCCTCTAGGCTAGGTAACAGAGAATTCTGGCTAATTTGGACGTTGGTACAGGCCCGCTAGCTACCTTTGCCTCCACCACATTTTACTTAGGGAAAATTTTTCCTTACCTGCGTTAGTTCTGGAAAAGCAGCTTACCTGTCTGGTATTTGTTACCTGCCTGTGTCTGCATGTCCTGTAGCTCTCACGGATTAGCTCAAATTGCACGGAGCTTCCCCAGGTTTTTCTCCATTTGTTGAGGTCTGGTCCTGTTTGCCCCTTAAGGCTCCTTCCAAGCATCTCATTGAGCCTTTCCTTTTCGCATTCTCTGAACACAGCTGAAACCTCGGCTTGCTGCCTCAAACTCCTCCAAGGCTGTTGCTCTAGTTCGTTTGTGTCCATTGGTGTAGGTTCCCAACCCTGCAACAATGGAATAGACAGTGTTTGTTTCCTTTTGTTTTGTTTGGGTGTTTCTTTGCATTACGACCTTTTCTTTCTTTGGTCTTTCCTTCAATCCTACCACTTTTGTTACTTTGAATCTCCTCTTAGTTTTGTTGTTTCTTTGCTTTTTTCAAACATCAGCACCCCACCCCATATTCCTTGTGCACCGCCTCCCTCATAGAATCCTACAATGCCTGGGGTTGGAAGGGACCTTAAAGACCATCCAGCTCGAGCCCACCTGCACTGGTGCCCCAGGACCCTGTTGGGAGCCGCATGTCTGGGCTGGGGCCAGCTCTGCCTTGGGGGTGACTGAGGCTGTGCCTGTCAGCCCTGCACTGGGACATGGCGGTTGCCTAGCACCACTCTGGGTCACAATATGCACTGCCCCTCACAGCACAGGGCTGCCATGTGGTCACGGTCCCTGTCCTTGGCTTCCCAAGGAGCTGCGTCCCCATGCTTGGTCCTGAGCGAGGTGCTGCATGTGCGAGTCCAGGAGTCCCCAAGTGCCACAGGGCGGACTTCTCTCTCTTTCCCCTGGAGATGAACACTCTCTTTTGGTTCCACCATACCTCTGCCCCTGAGAAGCTCCACAGCCAGGACGTCCATGGCCCAGCTCTCTCAAGCTCACGGCTGGGCTGTCCTGCCCCAGGGGGTCCTGACAGGTGCCTGGAGCACACTGGAAAAGTTGGGCCTACATGCCTTAGTTCTGAACAAAAGCAGCATACCCAGGCTGTGCCAAACCCTCTTTGGGCATCAGAACAGAATCTTGAAGTCTGCGGTGCCCAGAGTGAAACCTTTTTCTTCATTCTTTATAAAATGAACATTAAAGTTAACTCTTAAAAAGATAAGGAGCTTGAGGAAGTACATACTAAACATAGAAGATTATAATACTCAATTTTTTGCCCAAATTATGCTCATTGTCATCCCAGGGTGGGACAGATAAGCTTAGGATATAAAAGTGTTAGCAGGTAGTGGTAAAAAAATTAATGACAGCAAAACCCTAGAGTGAGGAAAAAGGGAGAGCTGGGGGGAGCGGGTGGGGAGAGGGCAGAAGGAATAATTGAAAACCTAGAAGAGGCAGTCGATGTTCTGTGCTCCTTCTCCACCAAGACAGGGACACCTCCTTGGTAAGCTCTGCACCTTCACCTTCACTTTGGTGAGGAATACCTGCGATAGCATTTATACGTTAAATAAACATATTAACTGCCTATAGGGTTAGTGGCATAGATTCATTTTAGCTGCCTATTGGGTCAGTGGAATAGACCCACAAGAAAGAGGACAATCCCTTCTCAGGAAGACCTCAGGGTTCTCCCATTTGGCTGCATCTGTTCAAAAACCAGCCTGCATACAAGCGATGCAGGAGAAGGATCTCTTACGGAGATCCCCAAAGCAAGCCCTGATTCAGCTGGCAAGGTTAACTCCCCCTTACCTGTGGCCTCCCAGACACCATAAAGACACACGTAGCTAGTGTCCAAGACCACATACAAACTGCCTGTGCTAGGAATGCTGCCCTGGATGCCACACAGCTGGCTGATCTTCTTTGCCAAAACTTTGTGGCTACCTCCACATACAGATTTAGTTTGGGATCCTCTCCTCAGATCGCTTCCGGGGAGGTACCTGACAACTTTGGCCAGTTTTCGAGGGAGCTACCTGCCTGGGTACCTTCACTTCCCTTCGCTCATCTTGTTTTGCAAAACTTCTGGGCTAGCTCCAAATACACAACTGCTTGTCAATACCAGCTGAAGACCCCTCCGCGTTAAGTCCCTCACAATTTTGGCTCTACTTTGGAGGTAGCTGCATGCCTGCTGGCTACCATTGCCTCCTCCAGGGAAGCTTCTGCAAATGTTTGGGATTCTGCCTGAGAAACATTTAGCTCTGGGTACCGGCTGCAAAGCCCTTCAGGGTAGGGACACCACAAGTTCGGCCAAGTTTAGAGGGAAGTGTATGCCTGGTAGCTACCCTTGCCTTCTCACCTCGGCATGCTTCTAGAAAAAAGACTTGGCTTCCTCCAAGAGAGATTTTTTCTTTGTGGATCCTCAACTCGGATCCCTCTAGGCTAGCTAACAGAGAATTTTGCCTAATTCAGAGGTTGCTACATGCCCGGTAGCTACCTTTGCCTCCACCACATTGTACTTATGCAAAATTCTGTGTTACCTGCACAAGTTCTGGAAAAGCAGGACACCCGTATGGGGGATCTACCTGAAGTCTGGCCAAATTGGGAAGTACGTGCATGCCCAGTAGCTACCCGTTCCTCCTCCCAGGCATACTTGGTGAAAGTTTTGGGGCTCTTCCAGAGAGAGAGGGACTTGTGGATTCGGTCCGCAGACCCCTTCAGGCTACGTACCCGACAACATTGGCCAATTTTGGAGGGAGGTGCATGCCAAGAGGCTTCTCTTGCCTCTGGCTCATCTTGGTTGCCAAAACTTTGTGGCTACCTCCACATACAGATTTAGTTTGGGATCCTCTCCTCAGATCGCTTCAGGGGAGGTACCTGACAACTTTGGCCAGTTTTCGAGGGAGCTACCTGCCTGGGTACCTTCACTTCCCTTCGCTCATCTTGTTTTGCAAAACTTTTGGGCTAGCTCCAAATACACAACTGCTTGTCAATACCAGCTGAAGACCCCTCCGCGTTAAGTTCCTCACAATTTTGGCTCTACTTTGGAGGTAGCTGCATGCCTGCTGGCTACCATTGCCTCCTCCAGGGAAGCTTCTGCAAATGTTTGGGATTCTGCCTGAGAAACATTTAGCTCTGGGTACCGGCTGCAAAGCCCTTCAGGGTAGGGACACCACAAGTTCGGCCAAGTTTAGAGGGAAGTGTATGCCTGGTAGCTACCCTTGCCTTCTCACCTCGGCATGCTTCTAGAAAAAAGACTTGGCTTCCTCCAAGAGAGATTTTTTCTTTGTGGATCCTAAACTCGGATCCCTCTAGGCTAGCTAACAGAGAATTTTGCCTAATTCAGAGGTTGCTACATGCCCGGTAGCTACCTTTGCCTCCACCACATTGTACTTATGCAAAATTCTGTGTTACCTGCACAAGTTCTGGAAAAGCAGGACACCCGTATGGGGGATCTACCTGAAGTCTGGCCAAATTGGGAAGTACGTGCATGCCCAGTAGCTACCCGTTCCTCCTCCCAGGCATACTTGGTGAAAGTTTTGGGGCTCTTCCAGAGAGAGAGGGACTTGTGGATTCGGTCCGCAGACCCCTTCAGGCTACGTACCCGACAACATTGGCCAATTTTGGAGGGAGGTGCATGCCAAGAGGCTTCTCTTGCCTCTGGCTCATCTTGGTTGCCAAAACTTTGTGGCTACCTCCACATACAGATTTAGTTTGGGATCCTCTCCTCAGATCGCTTCAGGGGAGGTACCTGACAACTTTGGCCAGTTTTCGAGGGAGCTACCTGCCTGGGTACCTTCACTTCCCTTCGCTCATCTTGTTTTGCAAAACTTCTGGGCTAGCTCCAAATACACAACTGCTTGTCAATACCAGCTGAAGACCCCCCCGCGTTAAGTCCCTCACAATTTTGGCTCTACTTTGGAGGTAGCTGCATGCCTGCTGGCTACCATTGCCTCCTCCAGGGAAGCTTCTGCAAATGTTTGGGATTCTGCCTGAGAAACATTTAGCTCTGGGTACCGGCTGCAAAGCCCTTCAGGGTAGGGACACCACAAGTTCGGCCAAGTTTAGAGGGAAGTGTATGCCTGGTAGCTACCCTTGCCTTCTCACCTCGGCATGCTTCTAGAAAAAAGACTTGGCTTCCTCCAAGAGAGATTTTTTCTTTGTGGATCCTAAACTCGGATCCCTCTAGGCTAGCTAACAGAGAATTTTGCCTAATTCAGAGGTTGCTACATGCCCGGTAGCTACCTTTGCCTCCACCACATTGTACTTATGCAAAATTCTGTGTTACCTGCACAAGTTCTGGAAAAGCAGGACACCCGTATGGGGGATCTACCTGAAGTCTGGCCAAATTGGGAAGTACGTGCATGCCCAGTAGCTACCCGTTCCTCCTCCCAGGCATACTTGGTGAAAGTTTTGGGGCTCTTCCAGAGAGAGAGGGACTTGTGGATTCGGTCCGCAGACCCCTTCAGGCTACGTACCCGACAACATTGGCCAATTTTGGAGGGAGGTGCATGCCAAGAGGCTTCTCTTGCCTCTGGCTCATCTTGGTTGCCAAAACTTTGTGGCTACCTCCACATACAGATTTAGTTTGGGATCCTCTCCTCAGATCGCTTCAGGGGAGGTACCTGACAACTTTGGCCAGTTTTCGAGGGAGCTACCTGCCTGGGTACCTTCACTTCCCTTCGCTCATCTTGTTTTGCAAAACTTCTGGGCTAGCTCCAAATACACAACTGCTTGTCAATACCAGCTGAAGACCCCCCCGCGTTAAGTCCCTCACAATTTTGGCTCTACTTTGGAGGTAGCTGCATGCCTGCTGGCTACCATTGCCTCCTCCAGGGAAGCTTCTGCAAATGTTTGGGATTCTGCCTGAGAAACATTTAGCTCTGGGTACCGGCTGCAAAGCCCTTCAGGGTAGGGACACCACAAGTTCGGCCAAGTTTAGAGGGAAGTGTATGCCTGGTAGCTACCCTTGCCTTCTCACCTCGGCATGCTTCTAGAAAAAAGACTTGGCTTCCTCCAAGAGAGATTTTTTCTTTGTGGATCCTAAACTCGGATCCCTCTAGGCTAGCTAACAGAGAATTTTGCCTAATTCAGAGGTTGCTACATGCCCGGTAGCTACCTTTGCCTCCACCACATTGTACTTATGCAAAATTCTGTGTTACCTGCACAAGTTCTGGAAAAGCAGGACACCCGTATGGGGGATCTACCTGAAGTCTGGCCAAATTGGGAAGTACGTGCATGCCCAGTAGCTACCCGTTCCTCCTCCCAGGCATACTTGGTGAAAGTTTTGGGGCTCTTCCAGAGAGAGAGGGACTTGTGGATTCGGTCCGCAGACCCCTTCAGGCTACGTACCCGACAACATTGGCCAATTTTGGAGGGAGGTGCATGCCAAGAGGCTTCTCTTGCCTCTGGCTCATCTTGGTTGCCAAAACTTTGTGGCTACCTCCACATACAGATTTAGTTTGGGATCCTCTCCTCAGATCGCTTCAGGGGAGGTACCTGACAACTTTGGCCAGTTTTCGAGGGAGCTACCTGCCTGGGTACCTTCACTTCCCTTCGCTCATCTTGTTTTGCAAAACTTCTGGGCTAGCTCCAAATACACAACTGCTTGTCAATACCAGCTGAAGACCCCCCCGCGTTAAGTCCCTCACAATTTTGGCTCTACTTTGGAGGTAGCTGCATGCCTGCTGGCTACCATTGCCTCCTCCAGGGAAGCTTCTGCAAATGTTTGGGATTCTGCCTGAGAAACATTTAGCTCTGGGTACCGGCTGCAAAGCCCTTCAGGGTAGGGACACCACAAGTTCGGCCAAGTTTAGAGGGAAGTGTATGCCTGGTAGCTACCCTTGCCTTCTCACCTCGGCATGCTTCTAGAAAAAAGACTTGGCTTCCTCCAAGAGAGATTTTTTCTTTGTGGATCCTAAACTCGGATCCCTCTAGGCTAGCTAACAGAGAATTTTGCCTAATTCAGAGGTTGCTACATGCCCGGTAGCTACCTTTGCCTCCACCACATTGTACTTATGCAAAATTCTGTGTTACCTGCACAAGTTCTGGAAAAGCAGGACACCCGTATGGGGGATCTACCTGAAGTCTGGCCAAATTGGGAAGTACGTGCATGCCCAGTAGCTACCCGTTCCTCCTCCCAGGCATACTTGGTGAAAGTTTTGGGGCTCTTCCAGAGAGAGAGGGACTTGTGGATTCGGTCCGCAGACCCCTTCAGGCTACGTACCCGACAACATTGGCCAATTTTGGAGGGAGGTGCATGCCAAGAGGCTTCTCTTGCCTCTGGCTCATCTTGGTTGCCAAAACTTTGTGGCTACCTCCACATACAGATTTAGTTTGGGATCCTCTCCTCAGATCGCTTCAGGGGAGGTACCTGACAACTTTGGCCAGTTTTCGAGGGAGCTACCTGCCTGGGTACCTTCACTTCCCTTCGCTCATCTTGTTTTGCAAAACTTCTGGGCTAGCTCCAAATACACAACTGCTTGTCAATACCAGCTGAAGACCCCCCCGCGTTAAGTCCCTCACAATTTTGGCTCTACTTTGGAGGTAGCTGCATGCCTGCTGGCTACCATTGCCTCCTCCAGGGAAGCTTCTGCAAATGTTTGGGATTCTGCCTGAGAAACATTTAGCTCTGGGTACCGGCTGCAAAGCCCTTCAGGGTAGGGACACCACAAGTTCGGCCAAGTTTAGAGGGAAGTGTATGCCTGGTAGCTACCCTTGCCTTCTCACCTCGGCATGCTTCTAGAAAAAAGACTTGGCTTCCTCCAAGAGAGATTTTTTCTTTGTGGATCCTAAACTCGGATCCCTCTAGGCTAGCTAACAGAGAATTTTGCCTAATTCAGAGGTTGCTACATGCCCGGTAGCTACCTTTGCCTCCACCACATTGTACTTATGCAAAATTCTGTGTTACCTGCACAAGTTCTGGAAAAGCAGGACACCCGTATGGGGGATCTACCTGAAGTCTGGCCAAATTGGGAAGTACGTGCATGCCCAGTAGCTACCCGTTCCTCCTCCCAGGCATACTTGGTGAAAGTTTTGGGGCTCTTCCAGAGAGAGAGGGACTTGTGGATTCGGTCCGCAGACCCCTTCAGGCTACGTACCCGACAACATTGGCCAATTTTGGAGGGAGGTGCATGCCAAGAGGCTTCTCTTGCCTCTGGCTCATCTTGGTTGCCAAAACTTTGTGGCTACCTCCACATACAGATTTAGTTTGGGATCCTCTCCTCAGATCGCTTCAGGGGAGGTACCTGACAACTTTGGCCAGTTTTCGAGGGAGCTACCTGCCTGGGTACCTTCACTTCCCTTCGCTCATCTTGTTTTGCAAAACTTCTGGGCTAGCTCCAAATACACAACTGCTTGTCAATACCAGCTGAAGACCCCCCCGCGTTAAGTCCCTCACAATTTTGGCTCTACTTTGGAGGTAGCTGCATGCCTGCTGGCTACCATTGCCTCCTCCAGGGAAGCTTCTGCAAATGTTTGGGATTCTGCCTGAGAAACATTTAGCTCTGGGTACCGGCTGCAAAGCCCTTCAGGGTAGGGACACCACAAGTTCGGCCAAGTTTAGAGGGAAGTGTATGCCTGGTAGCTACCCTTGCCTTCTCACCTCGGCATGCTTCTAGAAAAAAGACTTGGCTTCCTCCAAGAGAGATTTTTTCTTTGTGGATCCTAAACTCGGATCCCTCTAGGCTAGCTAACAGAGAATTTTGCCTAATTCAGAGGTTGCTACATGCCCGGTAGCTACCTTTGCCTCCACCACATTGTACTTATGCAAAATTCTGTGTTACCTGCACAAGTTCTGGAAAAGCAGGACACCCGTATGGGGGATCTACCTGAAGTCTGGCCAAATTGGGAAGTACGTGCATGCCCAGTAGCTACCCGTTCCTCCTCCCAGGCATACTTGGTGAAAGTTTTGGGGCTCTTCCAGAGAGAGAGGGACTTGTGGATTCGGTCCGCAGACCCCTTCAGGCTACGTACCCGACAACATTGGCCAATTTTGGAGGGAGGTGCATGCCAAGAGGCTTCTCTTGCCTCTGGCTCATCTTGGTTGCCAAAACTTTGTGGCTACCTCCACATACAGATTTAGTTTGGGATCCTCTCCTCAGATCGCTTCAGGGGAGGTACCTGACAACTTTGGCCAGTTTTCGAGGGAGCTACCTGCCTGGGTACCTTCACTTCCCTTCGCTCATCTTGTTTTGCAAAACTTTTGGGCTAGCTCCAAATACACAACTGCTTGTCAATACCAGCTGAAGACCCCCCCGCGTTAAGTCCCTCACAATTTTGGCTCTACTTTGGAGGTAGCTGCATGCCTGCTGGCTACCATTGCCTCCTCCAGGGAAGCTTCTGCAAATGTTTGGGATTCTGCCTGAGAAACATTTAGCTCTGGGTACCGGCTGCAAAGCCCTTCAGGGTAGGGACACCACAAGTTCGGCCAAGTTTAGAGGGAAGTGTATGCCTGGTAGCTACCCTTGCCTTCTCACCTCGGCATGCTTCTAGAAAAAAGACTTGGCTTCCTCCAAGAGAGATTTTTTCTTTGTGGATCCTAAACTCGGATCCCTCTAGGCTAGCTAACAGAGAATTTTGCCTAATTCAGAGGTTGCTACATGCCCGGTAGCTACCTTTGCCTCCACCACATTGTACTTATGCAAAATTCTGTGTTACCTGCACAAGTTCTGGAAAAGCAGGACACCCGTATGGGGGATCTACCTGAAGTCTGGCCAAATTGGGAAGTACGTGCATGCCCAGTAGCTACCCGTTCCTCCTCCCAGGCATACTTGGTGAAAGTTTTGGGGCTCTTCCAGAGAGAGAGGGACTTGTGGATTCGGTCCGCAGACCCCTTCAGGCTACGTACCCGACAACATTGGCCAATTTTGGAGGGAGGTGCATGCCAAGAGGCTTCTCTTGCCTCTGGCTCATCTTGGTTGCCAAAACTTTGTGGCTACCTCCACATACAGATTTAGTTTGGGATCCTCTCCTCAGATCGCTTCAGGGGAGGTACCTGACAACTTTGGCCAGTTTTCGAGGGAGCTACCTGCCTGGGTACCTTCACTTCCCTTCGCTCATCTTGTTTTGCAAAACTTCTGGGCTAGCTCCAAATACACAACTGCTTGTCAATACCAGCTGAAGACCCCCCCGCGTTAAGTCCCTCACAATTTTGGCTCTACTTTGGAGGTAGCTGCATGCCTGCTGGCTACCA
Organism: Anser cygnoides; assembly: GCF_040182565.1. Taxonomy (NCBI): domain Eukaryota; kingdom Metazoa; phylum Chordata; class Aves; order Anseriformes; family Anatidae; genus Anser; species Anser cygnoides. The sequence goes on from NC_089889.1 coordinate 14,246,870, forward strand.
TTGCCTCCTCCAGGGAAGCTTCTGCAAATGTTTGGGATTCTGCCTGAGAAACATTTAGCTCTGGGTACCGGCTGCAAAGCCCTTCAGGGTAGGGACACCACAAGTTCGGCCAAGTTTAGAGGGAAGTGTATGCCTGGTAGCTACCCTTGCCTTCTCACCTCGGCATGCTTCTAGAAAAAAGACTTGGCTTCCTCCAAGAGAGATTTTTTCTTTGTGGATCCTAAACTCGGATCCCTCTAGGCTAGCTAACAGAGAATTTTGCCTAATTCAGAGGTTGCTACATGCCCGGTAGCTACCTTTGCCTCCACCACATTGTACTTATGCAAAATTCTGTGTTACCTGCACAAGTTCTGGAAAAGCAGGACACCCGTATGGGGGATCTACCTGAAGTCTGGCCAAATTGGGAAGTACGTGCATGCCCAGTAGCTACCCGTTCCTCCTCCCAGGCATACTTGGTGAAAGTTTTGGGGCTCTTCCAGAGAGAGAGGGACTTGTGGATTCGGTCCGCAGACCCCTTCAGGCTACGTACCCGACAACATTGGCCAATTTTGGAGGGAGGTGCATGCCAAGAGGCTTCTCTTGCCTCTGGCTCATCTTGGTTGCCAAAACTTTGTGGCTACCTCCACATACAGATTTAGTTTGGGATCCTCTCCTCAGATCGCTTCAGGGGAGGTACCTGACAACTTTGGCCAGTTTTCGAGGGAGCTACCTGCCTGGGTACCTTCACTTCCCTTCGCTCATCTTGTTTTGCAAAACTTCTGGGCTAGCTCCAAATACACAACTGCTTGTCAATACCAGCTGAAGACCCCCCCGCGTTAAGTCCCTCACAATTTTGGCTCTACTTTGGAGGTAGCTGCATGCCTGCTGGCTACCATTGCCTCCTCCAGGGAAGCTTCTGCAAATGTTTGGGATTCTGCCTGAGAAACATTTAGCTCTGGGTACCGGCTGCAAAGCCCTTCAGGGTAGGGACACCACAAGTTCGGCCAAGTTTAGAGGGAAGTGTATGCCTGGTAGCTACCCTTGCCTTCTCACCTCGGCATGCTTCTAGAAAAAAGACTTGGCTTCCTCCAAGAGAGATTTTTTCTTTGTGGATCCTAAACTCGGATCCCTCTAGGCTAGCTAACAGAGAATTTTGCCTAATTCAGAGGTTGCTACATGCCCGGTAGCTACCTTTGCCTCCACCACATTGTACTTATGCAAAATTCTGTGTTACCTGCACAAGTTCTGGAAAAGCAGGACACCCGTATGGGGGATCTACCTGAAGTCTGGCCAAATTGGGAAGTACGTGCATGCCCAGTAGCTACCCGTTCCTCCTCCCAGGCATACTTGGTGAAAGTTTTGGGGCTCTTCCAGAGAGAGAGGGACTTGTGGATTCGGTCCGCAGACCCCTTCAGGCTACGTACCCGACAACATTGGCCAATTTTGGAGGGAGGTGCATGCCAAGAGGCTTCTCTTGCCTCTGGCTCATCTTGGTTGCCAAAACTTTGTGGCTACCTCCACATACAGATTTAGTTTGGGATCCTCTCCTCAGATCGCTTCAGGGGAGGTACCTGACAACTTTGGCCAGTTTTCGAGGGAGCTACCTGCCTGGGTACCTTCACTTCCCTTCGCTCATCTTGTTTTGCAAAACTTCTGGGCTAGCTCCAAATACACAACTGCTTGTCAATACCAGCTGAAGACCCCCCCGCGTTAAGTCCCTCACAATTTTGGCTCTACTTTGGAGGTAGCTGCATGCCTGCTGGCTACCATTGCCTCCTCCAGGGAAGCTTCTGCAAATGTTTGGGATTCTGCCTGAGAAACATTTAGCTCTGGGTACCGGCTGCAAAGCCCTTCAGGGTAGGGACACCACAAGTTCGGCCAAGTTTAGAGGGAAGTGTATGCCTGGTAGCTACCCTTGCCTTCTCACCTCGGCATGCTTCTAGAAAAAAGACTTGGCTTCCTCCAAGAGAGATTTTTTCTTTGTGGATCCTAAACTCGGATCCCTCTAGGCTAGCTAACAGAGAATTTTGCCTAATTCAGAGGTTGCTACATGCCCGGTAGCTACCTTTGCCTCCACCACATTGTACTTATGCAAAATTCTGTGTTACCTGCACAAGTTCTGGAAAAGCAGGACACCCGTATGGGGGATCTACCTGAAGTCTGGCCAAATTGGGAAGTACGTGCATGCCCAGTAGCTACCCGTTCCTCCTCCCAGAGAAAGTTTTGCCTAATTCAGAGGTTGCTACATGCAGCTACCTTTGCCTCCACCACATTGTACTTATGCAAAATTCTGTGTTACCTGCACAAGTTCTGGAAAAGCAGGACACCCGTATGGGGGATCTACCTGAAGTCTGGCCAAATTGGGAAGTACGTGCATGCCCAGTAGCTACCCGTTCCTCCTCCCAGGCATACTTGGTGAAAGTTTTGGGGCTCTTCCAGAGAGAGAGGGACTTGTGGATTCGGTCCGCAGACCCCTTCAGGCTACGTACCCGACAACATTGGCCAATTTTGGAGGGAGGTGCATGCCAAGAGGCTTCTCTTGCCTCTGGCTCATCTTGGTTGCCAAAACTTTGTGGCTACCTCCACATACAGATTTAGTTTGGGATCCTCTCCTCAGATCGCTTCAGGGGAGGTACCTGACAACTTTGGCCAGTTTTCGAGGGAGCTACCTGCCTGGGTACCTTCACTTCCCTTCGCTCATCTTGTTTTGCAAAACTTCTGGGCTAGCTCCAAATACACAACTGCTTGTCAATACCAGCTGAAGACCCCCCCGCGTTAAGTCCCTCACAATTTTGGCTCTACTTTGGAGGTAGCTGCATGCCTGCTGGCTACCATTGCCTCCTCCAGGGAAGCTTCTGCAAATGTTTGGGATTCTGCCTGAGAAACATTTAGCTCTGGGTACCGGCTGCAAAGCCCTTCAGGGTAGGGACACCACAAGTTCGGCCAAGTTTAGAGGGAAGTGTATGCCTGGTAGCTACCCTTGCCTTCTCACCTCGGCATGCTTCTAGAAAAAAGACTTGGCTTCCTCCAAGAGAGATTTTTTCTTTGTGGATCCTAAACTCGGATCCCTCTAGGCTAGCTAACAGAGAATTTTGCCTAATTCAGAGGTTGCTACATGCCCGGTAGCTACCTTTGCCTCCACCACATTGTACTTATGCAAAATTCTGTGTTACCTGCACAAGTTCTGGAAAAGCAGGACACCCGTATGGGGGATCTACCTGAAGTCTGGCCAAATTGGGAAGTACGTGCATGCCCAGTAGCTACCCGTTCCTCCTCCCAGGCATACTTGGTGAAAGTTTTGGGGCTCTTCCAGAGAGAGAGGGACTTGTGGATTCGGTCCGCAGACCCCTTCAGGCTACGTACCCGACAACATTGGCCAATTTTGGAGGGAGGTGCATGCCAAGAGGCTTCTCTTGCCTCTGGCTCATCTTGGTTGCCAAAACTTTGTGGCTACCTCCACATACAGATTTAGTTTGGGATCCTCTCCTCAGATCGCTTCAGGGGAGGTACCTGACAACTTTGGCCAGTTTTCGAGGGAGCTACCTGCCTGGGTACCTTCACTTCCCTTCGCTCATCTTGTTTTGCAAAACTTCTGGGCTAGCTCCAAATACACAACTGCTTGTCAATACCAGCTGAAGACCCCCCCGCGTTAAGTCCCTCACAATTTTGGCTCTACTTTGGAGGTAGCTGCATGCCTGCTGGCTACCATTGCCTCCTCCAGGGAAGCTTCTGCAAATGTTTGGGATTCTGCCTGAGAAACATTTAGCTCTGGGTACCGGCTGCAAAGCCCTTCAGGGTAGGGACACCACAAGTTCGGCCAAGTTTAGAGGGAAGTGTATGCCTGGTAGCTACCCTTGCCTTCTCACCTCGGCATGCTTCTAGAAAAAAGACTTGGCTTCCTCCAAGAGAGATTTTTTCTTTGTGGATCCTAAACTCGGATCCCTCTAGGCTAGCTAACAGAGAATTTTGCCTAATTCAGAGGTTGCTACATGCCCGGTAGCTACCTTTGCCTCCACCACATTGTACTTATGCAAAATTCTGTGTTACCTGCACAAGTTCTGGAAAAGCAGGACACCCGTATGGGGGATCTACCTGAAGTCTGGCCAAATTGGGAAGTACGTGCATGCCCAGTAGCTACCCGTTCCTCCTCCCAGGCATACTTGGTGAAAGTTTTGGGGCTCTTCCAGAGAGAGAGGGACTTGTGGATTCGGTCCGCAGACCCCTTCAGGCTACGTACCCGACAACATTGGCCAATTTTGGAGGGAGGTGCATGCCAAGAGGCTTCTCTTGCCTCTGGCTCATCTTGGTTGCCAAAACTTTGTGGCTACCTCCACATACAGATTTAGTTTGGGATCCTCTCCTCAGATCGCTTCAGGGGAGGTACCTGACAACTTTGGCCAGTTTTCGAGGGAGCTACCTGCCTGGGTACCTTCACTTCCCTTCGCTCATCTTGTTTTGCAAAACTTCTGGGCTAGCTCCAAATACACAACTGCTTGTCAATACCAGCTGAAGACCCCTCCGCGTTAAGTCCCTCACAATTTTGGCTCTACTTTGGAGGTAGCTGCATGCCTGCTGGCTACCATTGCCTCCTCCAGGGAAGCTTCTGCAAATGTTTGGGATTCTGCCTGAGAAACATTTAGCTCTGGGTACCGGCTGCAAAGCCCTTCAGGGTAGGGACACCACAAGTTCGGCCAAGTTTAGAGGGAAGTGTATGCCTGGTAGCTACCCTTGCCTTCTCACCTCGGCATGCTTCTAGAAAAAAGACTTGGCTTCCTCCAAGAGAGATTTTTTCTTTGTGGATCCTAAACTCGGATCCCTCTAGGCTAGCTAACAGAGAATTTTGCCTAATTCAGAGGTTGCTACATGCCCGGTAGCTACCTTTGCCTCCACCACATTGTACTTATGCAAAATTCTGTGTTACCTGCACAAGTTCTGGAAAAGCAGGACACCCGTATGGGGGATCTACCTGAAGTCTGGCCAAATTGGGAAGTACGTGCATGCCCAGTAGCTACCCGTTCCTCCTCCCAGGCATACTTGGTGAAAGTTTTGGGGCTCTTCCAGAGAGAGAGGGACTTGTGGATTCGGTCCGCAGACCCCTTCAGGCTACGTACCCGACAACATTGGCCAATTTTGGAGGGAGGTGCATGCCAAGAGGCTTCTCTTGCCTCTGGCTCATCTTGGTTGCCAAAACTTTGTGGCTACCTCCACATACAGATTTAGTTTGGGATCCTCTCCTCAGATCGCTTCAGGGGAGGTACCTGACAACTTTGGCCAGTTTTCGAGGGAGCTACCTGCCTGGGTACCTTCACTTCCCTTCGCTCATCTTGTTTTGCAAAACTTCTGGGCTAGCTCCAAATACACAACTGCTTGTCAATACCAGCTGAAGACCCCCCCGCGTTAAGTCCCTCACAATTTTGGCTCTACTTTGGAGGTAGCTGCATGCCTGCTGGCTACCATTGCCTCCTCCAGGGAAGCTTCTGCAAATGTTTGGGATTCTGCCTGAGAAACATTTAGCTCTGGGTACCGGCTGCAAAGCCCTTCAGGGTAGGGACACCACAAGTTCGGCCAAGTTTAGAGGGAAGTGTATGCCTGGTAGCTACCCTTGCCTTCTCACCTCGGCATGCTTCTAGAAAAAAGACTTGGCTTCCTCCAAGAGAGATTTTTTCTTTGTGGATCCTAAACTCGGATCCCTCTAGGCTAGCTAACAGAGAATTTTGCCTAATTCAGAGGTTGCTACATGCCCGGTAGCTACCTTTGCCTCCACCACATTGTACTTATGCAAAATTCTGTGTTACCTGCACAAGTTCTGGAAAAGCAGGACACCCGTATGGGGGATCTACCTGAAGTCTGGCCAAATTGGGAAGTACGTGCATGCCCAGTAGCTACCCGTTCCTCCTCCCAGGCATACTTGGTGAAAGTTTTGGGGCTCTTCCAGAGAGAGAGGGACTTGTGGATTCGGTCCGCAGACCCCTTCAGGCTACGTACCCGACAACATTGGCCAATTTTGGAGGGAGGTGCATGCCAAGAGGCTTCTCTTGCCTCTGGCTCATCTTGGTTGCCAAAACTTTGTGGCTACCTCCACATACAGATTTAGTTTGGGATCCTCTCCTCAGATCGCTTCAGGGGAGGTACCTGACAACTTTGGCCAGTTTTCGAGGGAGCTACCTGCCTGGGTACCTTCACTTCCCTTCGCTCATCTTGTTTTGCAAAACTTCTGGGCTAGCTCCAAATACACAACTGCTTGTCAATACCAGCTGAAGACCCCTCCGCGTTACGTCCCTCTCAACTTTGGCCCTACTTTGGACGTAGCTGCATGCCTGCTAGCAACCATCGCTTCCTCCACAAAAGTTTCTCAAAATGTATGGGATTCTGCCTGAGACACATTTAGCTCTGGGTACCAGCTGCAAAGCCCTTCAGGGTAGGGACACCACAAGGTTGGCCAAGTTTACAGGGAAGTGTATGCCTGGTAGCTACCCTTGCCTTCTCACCTCGGCATGCTTCTAGAAAAAAGATTTGGCTTCCTCCAAGAGAGATTTTTTCTTTGAGGATCCTAAACCCGGATCCCTCTAGGCTAGGTAACAGAGAATTCTGGCTAATTTGGACGTTGGTACAGGCCCGCTAGCTACCTTTGCCTCCACCACATTTTACTTAGGGAAAATTTTTCCTTACCTGCTTTAGTTCTGGAAAAGCAGCTTACCTGTCTGGTATTTGTTACCTGCCTGTGTCTGCATGTCCTGTAGCTCTCACGGATTAGCTCAAATTGCACGGAGCTTCCCCAGGTTTTTCTCCATTTGTTGAGGTCTGGTCCTGTTTGCCCCTTAAGGCTCCTTCCAAGCATCTCATTGAGCCTTTCCTTTTCGCATTCTCTGAACACAGCTGAAACCTCGGCTTGCTGCCTCAAACTCCTCCAAGGCTGTTGCTCTAGTTCGTTTGTGTCCATTGGTGTAGGTTCCCAACCCTGCAACAATGGAATAGACAGTGTTTGTTTCCTTTTGTTTTGTTTGGGTGTTTCTTTGCATTACGACCTTTTCTTTCTTTGGTCTTTCCTTCAATCCTACCACTTTTGTTACTTTGAATCCTCCTCTTAGTTTTGTTGTTTCTTTGCTTTTTTCAAACATCAGCACCCCACCCCATATTCCTTGTGCACCGCCTCCCTCATAGAATCCTACAATGCCTGGGGTTGGAAGGGACCTTAAAGACCATCCAGCTCGAGCCCACCTGCACTGGTGCCCCAGGACCCTGTTGGGAGCCGCACGTCTGGGCTGGGGCCAGCTCTGCCTTGGGGGTGACTGAGGCTGTGCCTGTCAGCCCTGCACTGGGACATGGCGGTTGCCTAGCACCACTCTGGGTCACAATATGCACTGCCCCTCACAGCACAGGGCTGCCATGTGGTCACGGTCCCTGTCCTTGGCTTCCCAAGGAGCTGCGTCCCCATGCTTGGTCCTGAGCGAGGTGCTGCATGTGCGAGTCCAGGAGTCCCCAAGTGCCACAGGGCGGACTTCTCTCTCTTTCCCCTGGAGATGAACACTCTCTTTTGGTTCCACCATACCTCTGCCCCTGAGAAGCTCCACAGCCAGGACGTCCATGGCCCAGCTCTCTCAAGCTCACGGCTGGGCTGTCCTGCCCCAGGGGGTCCTGACAGGTGCCTGGAGCACACTGGAAAAGTTGGGCCTACATGCCTTAGTTCTGAACAAAAGCAGCATACCCAGGCTGTGCCAAACCCTCTTTGGGCATCAGAACAGAATCTTGAAGTCTGCGGTGCCCAGAGTGAAACCTTTTTCTTCATTCTTTATAAAATGAACATTAAAGTTAACTCTTAAAAAGATAAGGAGCTTGAGGAAGTACATACTAAACATAGAAGATTATAATACTCAATTTTTTGCCCAAATTATGCTCATTGTCATCCCAGGGTGGGACAGATAAGCTTAGGATATAAAAGTGTTAGCAGGTAGTGGTAAAAAAATTCATGACAGCAAAACCCTAGAGTGAGGAAAAAGGGAGAGCTGGGGGGAGCGGGTGGGGAGAGGGCAGAAGGAATAATTGAAAACCTAGAAGAGGCAGTCGATGTTCTGTGCTCCTTCTCCACCAAGACAGGGACACCTCCTTGGTAAGCTCTGCACCTTCACCTTCACTTTGGTGAGGAATACCTGCGATAGCATTTATACGTTAAATAAACATATTAACTGCCTATAGGGTTAGTGGCATAGATTCATTTTAGCTGCCTATTGGGTCAGTGGAATAGACCCACAAGAAAGAGGACAATCCCTTCTCATGAAGACCTCAGGGTTCTCCCATTTGGCTGCATCTGTTCAAAAACCAGCCTGCATACAAGCGATGCAGGAGAAGGATCTCTTACGGAGATCCCCAAAGCAAGCCCTGATTCAGCTGGCAAGGTTAACTCCCCCTTACCTGTGGCCTCCCAGACACCATAAAGACACACGTAGCTAGTGTCCAAGACCACATACAAACTGCCTGTGCTAGGAATGCTGCCCTGGATGCCACACAGCTGGCTGATCTTCTTTGCCAAAACTTTGTGGCTACCTCCACATACAGATTTAGTTTGGGATCCTCTCCTCAGATCGCTTCAGGGGAGGTACCTGACAACTTTGGCCAGTTTTCGAGGGAGCTACCTGCCTGGGTACCTTCACTTCCCTTCGCTCATCTTGTTTTGCAAAACTTCTGGGCTAGCTCCAAATACACAACTGCTTGTCAATACCAGCTGAAGACCCCTCCGCGTTAAGTCCCTCACAATTTTGGCTCTACTTTGGAGGTAGCTGCATGCCTGCTGGCTACCATTGCCTCCTCCAGGGAAGCTTCTGCAAATGTTTGGGATTCTGCCTGAGAAACATTTAGCTCTGGGTACCGGCTGCAAAGCCCTTCAGGGTAGGGACACCACAAGTTCGGCCAAGTTTAGAGGGAAGTGTATGCCTGGTAGCTACCCTTGCCTTCTCACCTCGGCATGCTTCTAGAAAAAAGACTTGGCTTCCTCCAAGAGAGATTTTTTCTTTGTGGATCCTAAACTCGGATCCCTCTAGGCTAGCTAACAGAGAATTTTGCCTAATTCAGAGGTTGCTACATGCCCGGTAGCTACCTTTGCCTCCACCACATTGTACTTATGCAAAATTCTGTGTTACCTGCACAAGTTCTGGAAAAGCAGGACACCCGTATGGGGGATCTACCTGAAGTCTGGCCAAATTGGGAAGTACGTGCATGCCCAGTAGCTACCCGTTCCTCCTCCCAGGCATACTTGGTGAAAGTTTTGGGGCTCTTCCAGAGAGAGAGGGACTTGTGGATTCGGTCCGCAGACCCCTTCAGGCTACGTACCCGACAACATTGGCCAATTTTGGAGGGAGGTGCATGCCAAGAGGCTTCTCTTGCCTCTGGCTCATCTTGGTTGCCAAAACTTTGTGGCTACCTCCACATACAGATTTAGTTTGGGATCCTCTCCTCAGATCGCTTCAGGGGAGGTACCTGACAACTTTGGCCAGTTTTCGAGGGAGCTACCTGCCTGGGTACCTTCACTTCCCTTCGCTCATCTTGTTTTGCAAAACTTCTGGGCTAGCTCCAAATACACAACTGCTTGTCAATACCAGCTGAAGACCCCCCCGCGTTAAGTCCCTCACAATTTTGGCTCTACTTTGGAGGTAGCTGCATGCCTGCTGGCTACCATTGCCTCCTCCAGGGAAGCTTCTGCAAATGTTTGGGATTCTGCCTGAGAAACATTTAGCTCTGGGTACCGGCTGCAAAGCCCTTCAGGGTAGGGACACCACAAGTTCGGCCAAGTTTAGAGGGAAGTGTATGCCTGGTAGCTACCCTTGCCTTCTCACCTCGGCATGCTTCTAGAAAAAAGACTTGGCTTCCTCCAAGAGAGATTTTTTCTTTGTGGATCCTAAACTCGGATCCCTCTAGGCTAGCTAACAGAGAATTTTGCCTAATTCAGAGGTTGCTACATGCCCGGTAGCTACCTTTGCCTCCACCACATTGTACTTATGCAAAATTCTGTGTTACCTGCACAAGTTCTGGAAAAGCAGGACACCCGTATGGGGGATCTACCTGAAGTCTGGCCAAATTGGGAAGTACGTGCATGCCCAGTAGCTACCCGTTCCTCCTCCCAGGCATACTTGGTGAAAGTTTTGGGGCTCTTCCAGAGAGAGAGGGACTTGTGGATTCGGTCCGCAGACCCCTTCAGGCTACGTACCCGACAACATTGGCCAATTTTGGAGGGAGGTGCATGCCAAGAGGCTTCTCTTGCCTCTGGCTCATCTTGGTTGCCAAAACTTTGTGGCTACCTCCACATACAGATTTAGTTTGGGATCCTCTCCTCAGATCGCTTCAGGGGAGGTACCTGACAACTTTGGCCAGTTTTCGAGGGAGCTACCTGCCTGGGTACCTTCACTTCCCTTCGCTCATCTTGTTTTGCAAAACTTCTGGGCTAGCTCCAAATACACAACTGCTTGTCAATACCAGCTGAAGACCCCTCCGCGTTAAGTCCCTCACAATTTTGGCTCTACTTTGGAGGTAGCTGCATGCCTGCTGGCTACCATTGCCTCCTCCAGGGAAGCTTCTGCAAATGTTTGGGATTCTGCCTGAGAAACATTTAGCTCTGGGTACCGGCTGCAAAGCCCTTCAGGGTAGGGACACCACAAGTTCGGCCAAGTTTAGAGGGAAGTGTATGCCTGGTAGCTACCCTTGCCTTCTCACCTCGGCATGCTTCTAGAAAAAAGACTTGGCTTCCTCCAAGAGAGATTTTTTCTTTGTGGATCCTAAACTCGGATCCCTCTAGGCTAGCTAACAGAGAATTTTGCCTAATTCAGAGGTTGCTACATGCCCGGTAGCTACCTTTGCCTCCACCACATTGTACTTATGCAAAATTCTGTGTTACCTGCACAAGTTCTGGAAAAGCAGGACACCCGTATGGGGGATCTACCTGAAGTCTGGCCAAATTGGGAAGTACGTGCATGCCCAGTAGCTACCCGTTCCTCCTCCCAGGCATACTTGGTGAAAGTTTTGGGGCTCTTCCAGAGAGAGAGGGACTTGTGGATTCGGTCCGCAGACCCCTTCAGGCTACGTACCCGACAACATTGGCCAATTTTGGAGGGAGGTGCATGCCAAGAGGCTTCTCTTGCCTCTGGCTCATCTTGGTTGCCAAAACTTTGTGGCTACCTCCACATACAGATTTAGTTTGGGATCCTCTCCTCAGATCGCTTCAGGGGAGGTACCTGACAACTTTGGCCAGTTTTCGAGGGAGCTACCTGCCTGGGTACCTTCACTTCCCTTCGCTCATCTTGTTTTGCAAAACTTCTGGGCTAGCTCCAAATACACAACTGCTTGTCAATACCAGCTGAAGACCCCCCCGCGTTAAGTCCCTCACAATTTTGGCTCTACTTTGGAGGTAGCTGCATGCCTGCTGGCTACCATTGCCTCCTCCAGGGAAGCTTCTGCAAATGTTTGGGATTCTGCCTGAGAAACATTTAGCTCTGGGTACCGGCTGCAAAGCCCTTCAGGGTAGGGACACCACAAGTTCGGCCAAGTTTAGAGGGAAGTGTATGCCTGGTAGCTACCCTTGCCTTCTCACCTCGGCATGCTTCTAGAAAAAAGACTTGGCTTCCTCCAAGAGAGATTTTTTCTTTGTGGATCCTAAACTCGGATCCCTCTAGGCTAGCTAACAGAGAATTTTGCCTAATTCAGAGGTTGCTACATGCCCGGTAGCTACCTTTGCCTCCACCACATTGTACTTATGCAAAATTCTGTGTTACCTGCACAAGTTCTGGAAAAGCAGGACACCCGTATGGGGGATCTACCTGAAGTCTGGCCAAATTGGGAAGTACGTGCATGCCCAGTAGCTACCCGTTCCTCCTCCCAGGCATACTTGGTGAAAGTTTTGGGGCTCTTCCAGAGAGAGAGGGACTTGTGGATTCGGTCCGCAGACCCCTTCAGGCTACGTACCCGACAACATTGGCCAATTTTGGAGGGAGGTGCATGCCAAGAGGCTTCTCTTGCCTCTGGCTCATCTTGGTTGCCAAAACTTTGTGGCTACCTCCACATACAGATTTAGTTTGGGATCCTCTCCTCAGATCGCTTCAGGGGAGGTACCTGACAACTTTGGCCAGTTTTCGAGGGAGCTACCTGCCTGGGTACCTTCACTTCCCTTCGCTCATCTTGTTTTGCAAAACTTCTGGGCTAGCTCCAAATACACAACTGCTTGTCAATACCAGCTGAAGACCCCTCCGCGTTAAGTCCCTCACAATTTTGGCTCTACTTTGGAGGTAGCTGCATGCCTGCTGGCTACCATTGCCTCCTCCAGGGAAGCTTCTGCAAATGTTTGGGATTCTGCCTGAGAAACATTTAGCTCTGGGTACCGGCTGCAAAGCCCTTCAGGGTAGGGACACCACAAGTTCGGCCAAGTTTAGAGGGAAGTGTATGCCTGGTAGCTACCCTTGCCTTCTCACCTCGGCATGCTTCTAGAAAAAAGACTTGGCTTCCTCCAAGAGAGATTTTTTCTTTGTGGATCCTAAACTCGGATCCCTCTAGGCTAGCTAACAGAGAATTTTGCCTAATTCAGAGGTTGCTACATGCCCGGTAGCTACCTTTGCCTCCACCACATTGTACTTATGCAAAATTCTGTGTTACCTGCACAAGTTCTGGAAAAGCAGGACACCCGTATGGGGGATCTACCTGAAGTCTGGCCAAATTGGGAAGTACGTGCATGCCCAGTAGCTACCCGTTCCTCCTCCCAGGCATACTTGGTGAAAGTTTTGGGGCTCTTCCAGAGAGAGAGGGACTTGTGGATTCGGTCCGCAGACCCCTTCAGGCTACGTACCCGACAACATTGGCCAATTTTGGAGGGAGGTGCATGCCAAGAGGCTTCTCTTGCCTCTGGCTCATCTTGGTTGCCAAAACTTTGTGGCTACCTCCACATACAGATTTAGTTTGGGATCCTCTCCTCAGATCGCTTCAGGGGAGGTACCTGACAACTTTGGCCAGTTTTCGAGGGAGCTACCTGCCTGGGTACCTTCACTTCCCTTCGCTCATCTTGTTTTGCAAAACTTCTGGGCTAGCTCCAAATACACAACTGCTTGTCAATACCAGCTGAAGACCCCCCCGCGTTAAGTCCCTCACAATTTTGGCTCTACTTTGGAGGTAGCTGCATGCCTGCTGGCTACCATTGCCTCCTCCAGGGAAGCTTCTGCAAATGTTTGGGATTCTGCCTGAGAAACATTTAGCTCTGGGTACCGGCTGCAAAGCCCTTCAGGGTAGGGACACCACAAGTTCGGCCAAGTTTAGAGGGAAGTGTATGCCTGGTAGCTACCCTTGCCTTCTCACCTCGGCATGCTTCTAGAAAAAAGACTTGGCTTCCTCCAAGAGAGATTTTTTCTTTGTGGATCCTAAACTCGGATCCCTCTAGGCTAGCTAACAGAGAATTTTGCCTAATTCAGAGGTTGCTACATGCCCGGTAGCTACCTTTGCCTCCACCACATTGTACTTATGCAAAATTCTGTGTTACCTGCACAAGTTCTGGAAAAGCAGGACACCCGTATGGGGGATCTACCTGAAGTCTGGCCAAATTGGGAAGTACGTGCATGCCCAGTAGCTACCCGTTCCTCCTCCCAGGCATACTTGGTGAAAGTTTTGGGGCTCTTCCAGAGAGAGAGGGACTTGTGGATTCGGTCCGCAGACCCCTTCAGGCTACGTACCCGACAACATTGGCCAATTTTGGAGGGAGGTGCATGCCAAGAGGCTTCTCTTGCCTCTGGCTCATCTTGGTTGCCAAAACTTTGTGGCTACCTCCACATACAGATTTAGTTTGGGATCCTCTCCTCAGATCGCTTCAGGGGAGGTACCTGACAACTTTGGCCAGTTTTCGAGGGAGCTACCTGCCTGGGTACCTTCACTTCCCTTCGCTCATCTTGTTTTGCAAAACTTCTGGGCTAGCTCCAAATACACAACTGCTTGTCAATACCAGCTGAAGACCCCTCCGCGTTAAGTCCCTCACAATTTTGGCTCTACTTTGGAGGTAGCTGCATGCCTGCTGGCTACCATTGCCTCCTCCAGGGAAGCTTCTGCAAATGTTTGGGATTCTGCCTGAGAAACATTTAGCTCTGGGTACCGGCTGCAAAGCCCTTCAGGGTAGGGACACCACAAGTTCGGCCAAGTTTAGAGGGAAGTGTATGCCTGGTAGCTACCCTTGCCTTCTCACCTCGGCATGCTTCTAGAAAAAAGACTTGGCTTCCTCCAAGAGAGATTTTTTCTTTGTGGATCCTAAACTCGGATCCCTCTAGGCTAGCTAACAGAGAATTTTGCCTAATTCAGAGGTTGCTACATGCCCGGTAGCTACCTTTGCCTCCACCACATTGTACTTATGCAAAATTCTGTGTTACCTGCACAAGTTCTGGAAAAGCAGGACACCCGTATGGGGGATCTACCTGAAGTCTGGCCAAATTGGGAAGTACGTGCATGCCCAGTAGCTACCCGTTCCTCCTCCCAGGCATACTTGGTGAAAGTTTTGGGGCTCTTCCAGAGAGAGAGGGACTTGTGGATTCGGTCCGCAGACCCCTTCAGGCTACGTACCCGACAACATTGGCCAATTTTGGAGGGAGGTGCATGCCAAGAGGCTTCTCTTGCCTCTGGCTCATCTTGGTTGCCAAAACTTTGTGGCTACCTCCACATACAGATTTAGTTTGGGATCCTCTCCTCAGATCGCTTCAGGGGAGGTACCTGACAACTTTGGCCAGTTTTCGAGGGAGCTACCTGCCTGGGTACCTTCACTTCCCTTCGCTCATCTTGTTTTGCAAAACTTCTGGGCTAGCTCCAAATACACAACTGCTTGTCAATACCAGCTGAAGACCCCCCCGCGTTAAGTCCCTCACAATTTTGGCTCTACTTTGGAGGTAGCTGCATGCCTGCTGGCTACCATTGCCTCCTCCAGGGAAGCTTCTGCAAATGTTTGGGATTCTGCCTGAGAAACATTTAGCTCTGGGTACCGGCTGCAAAGCCCTTCAGGGTAGGGACACCACAAGTTCGGCCAAGTTTAGAGGGAAGTGTATGCCTGGTAGCTACCCTTGCCTTCTCACCTCGGCATGCTTCTAGAAAAAAGACTTGGCTTCCTCCAAGAGAGATTTTTTCTTTGTGGATCCTAAACTCGGATCCCTCTAGGCTAGCTAACAGAGAATTTTGCCTAATTCAGAGGTTGCTACATGCCCGGTAGCTACCTTTGCCTCCACCACATTGTACTTATGCAAAATTCTGTGTTACCTGCACAAGTTCTGGAAAAGCAGGACACCCGTATGGGGGATCTACCTGAAGTCTGGCCAAATTGGGAAGTACGTGCATGCCCAGTAGCTACCCGTTCCTCCTCCCAGGCATACTTGGTGAAAGTTTTGGGGCTCTTCCAGAGAGAGAGGGACTTGTGGATTCGGTCCGCAGACCCCTTCAGGCTACGTACCCGACAACATTGGCCAATTTTGGAGGGAGGTGCATGCCAAGAGGCTTCTCTTGCCTCTGGCTCATCTTGGTTGCCAAAACTTTGTGGCTACCTCCACATACAGATTTAGTTTGGGATCCTCTCCTCAGATCGCTTCAGGGGAGGTACCTGACAACTTTGGCCAGTTTTCGAGGGAGCTACCTGCCTGGGTACCTTCACTTCCCTTCGCTCATCTTGTTTTGCAAAACTTCTGGGCTAGCTCCAAATACACAACTGCTTGTCAATACCAGCTGAAGACCCCCCCGCGTTAAGTCCCTCACAATTTTGGCTCTACTTTGGAGGTAGCTGCATGCCTGCTGGCTACCATTGCCTCCTCCAGGGAAGCTTCTGCAAATGTTTGGGATTCTGCCTGAGAAACATTTAGCTCTGGGTACCGGCTGCAAAGCCCTTCAGGGTAGGGACACCACAAGTTCGGCCAAGTTTAGAGGGAAGTGTATGCCTGGTAGCTACCCTTGCCTTCTCACCTCGGCATGCTTCTAGAAAAAAGACTTGGCTTCCTCCAAGAGAGATTTTTTCTTTGTGGATCCTAAACTCGGATCCCTCTAGGCTAGCTAACAGAGAATTTTGCCTAATTCAGAGGTTGCTACATGCCCGGTAGCTACCTTTGCCTCCACCACATTGTACTTATGCAAAATTCTGTGTTACCTGCACAAGTTCTGGAAAAGCAGGACACCCGTATGGGGGATCTACCTGAAGTCTGGCCAAATTGGGAAGTACGTGCATGCCCAGTAGCTACCCGTTCCTCCTCCCAGGCATACTTGGTGAAAGTTTTGGGGCTCTTCCAGAGAGAGAGGGACTTGTGGATTCGGTCCGCAGACCCCTTCAGGCTACGTACCCGACAACATTGGCCAATTTTGGAGGGAGGTGCATGCCAAGAGGCTTCTCTTGCCTCTGGCTCATCTTGGTTGCCAAAACTTTGTGGCTACCTCCACATACAGATTTAGTTTGGGATCCTCTCCTCAGATCGCTTCAGGGGAGGTACCTGACAACTTTGGCCAGTTTTCGAGGGAGCTACCTGCCTGGGTACCTTCACTTCCCTTCGCTCATCTTGTTTTGCAAAACTTCTGGGCTAGCTCCAAATACACAACTGCTTGTCAATACCAGCTGAAGACCCCCCCTCACAATTTTGCGTTAAGTCCTCCAGGGAAGCTCACAAAACATTTTGGCTCTACTTTGGAGGTAGCTGCATGCCTGCTGGCTACCATTGCCTCCTCCAGGGAAGCTTCTGCAAATGTTTGGGATTCTGCCTGAGAAACATTTAGCTCTGGGTACCGGCTGCAAAGCCCTTCAGGGTAGGGACACCACAAGTTCGGCCAAGTTTAGAGGGAAGTGTATGCCTGGTAGCTACCCTTGCCTTCTCACCTCGGCATGCTTCTAGAAAAAAGACTTGGCTTCCTCCAAGAGAGATTTTTTCTTTGTGGATCCTAAACTCGGATCCCTCTAGGCTAGCTAACAGAGAATTTTGCCTAATTCAGAGGTTGCTACATGCCCGGTAGCTACCTTTGCCTCCACCACATTGTACTTATGCAAAATTCTGTGTTACCTGCACAAGTTCTGGAAAAGCAGGACACCCGTATGGGGGATCTACCTGAAGTCTGGCCAAATTGGGAAGTACGTGCATGCCCAGTAGCTACCCGTTCCTCCTCCCAGGCATACTTGGTGAAAGTTTTGGGGCTCTTCCAGAGAGAGAGGGACTTGTGGATTCGGTCCGCAGACCCCTTCAGGCTACGTACCCGACAACATTGGCCAATTTTGGAGGGAGGTGCATGCCAAGAGGCTTCTCTTGCCTCTGGCTCATCTTGGTTGCCAAAACTTTGTGGCTACCTCCACATACAGATTTAGTTTGGGATCCTCTCCTCAGATCGCTTCAGGGGAGGTACCTGACAACTTTGGCCAGTTTTCGAGGGAGCTACCTGCCTGGGTACCTTCACTTCCCTTCGCTCATCTTGTTTTGCAAAACTTCTGGGCTAGCTCCAAATACACAACTGCTTGTCAATACCAGCTGAAGACCCCCCCGCGTTAAGTCCCTCACAATTTTGGCTCTACTTTGGAGGTAGCTGCATGCCTGCTGGCTACCATTGCCTCCTCCAGGGAAGCTTCTGCAAATGTTTGGGATTCTGCCTGAGAAACATTTAGCTCTGGGTACCGGCTGCAAAGCCCTTCAGGGTAGGGACACCACAAGTTCGGCCAAGTTTAGAGGGAAGTGTATGCCTGGTAGCTACCCTTGCCTTCTCACCTCGGCATGCTTCTAGAAAAAAGACTTGGCTTCCTCCAAGAGAGATTTTTTCTTTGTGGATCCTAAACTCGGATCCCTCTAGGCTAGCTAACAGAGAATTTTGCCTAATTCAGAGGTTGCTACATGCCCGGTAGCTACCTTTGCCTCCACCACATTGTACTTATGCAAAATTCTGTGTTACCTGCACAAGTTCTGGAAAAGCAGGACACCCGTATGGGGGATCTACCTGAAGTCTGGCCAAATTGGGAAGTACGTGCATGCCCAGTAGCTACCCGTTCCTCCTCCCAGGCATACTTGGTGAAAGTTTTGGGGCTCTTCCAGAGAGAGAGGGACTTGTGGATTCGGTCCGCAGACCCCTTCAGGCTACGTACCCGACAACATTGGCCAATTTTGGAGGGAGGTGCATGCCAAGAGGCTTCTCTTGCCTCTGGCTCATCTTGGTTGCCAAAACTTTGTGGCTACCTCCACATACAGATTTAGTTTGGGATCCTCTCCTCAGATCGCTTCAGGGGAGGTACCTGACAACTTTGGCCAGTTTTCGAGGGAGCTACCTGCCTGGGTACCTTCACTTCCCTTCGCTCATCTTGTTTTGCAAAACTTTTGGGCTAGCTCCAAATACACAACTGCTTGTCAATACCAGCTGAAGACCCCCCCGCGTTAAGTCCCTCACAATTTTGGCTCTACTTTGGAGGTAGCTGCATGCCTGCTGGCTACCATTGCCTCCTCCAGGGAAGCTTCTGCAAATGTTTGGGATTCTGCCTGAGAAACATTTAGCTCTGGGTACCGGCTGCAAAGCCCTTCAGGGTAGGGACACCACAAGTTCGGCCAAGTTTAGAGGGAAGTGTATGCCTGGTAGCTACCCTTGCCTTCTCACCTCGGCATGCTTCTAGAAAAAAGACTTGGCTTCCTCCAAGAGAGATTTTTTCTTTGTGGATCCTAAACTCGGATCCCTCTAGGCTAGCTAACAGAGAATTTTGCCTAATTCAGAGGTTGCTACATGCCCGGTAGCTACCTTTGCCTCCACCACATTGTACTTATGCAAAATTCTGTGTTACCTGCACAAGTTCTGGAAAAGCAGGACACCCGTATGGGGGATCTACCTGAAGTCTGGCCAAATTGGGAAGTACGTGCATGCCCAGTAGCTACCCGTTCCTCCTCCCAGGCATACTTGGTGAAAGTTTTGGGGCTCTTCCAGAGAGAGAGGGACTTGTGGATTCGGTCCGCAGACCCCTTCAGGCTACGTACCCGACAACATTGGCCAATTTTGGAGGGAGGTGCATGCCAAGAGGCTTCTCTTGCCTCTGGCTCATCTTGGTTGCCAAAACTTTGTGGCTACCTCCACATACAGATTTAGTTTGGGATCCTCTCCTCAGATCGCTTCAGGGGAGGTACCTGACAACTTTGGCCAGTTTTCGAGGGAGCTACCTGCCTGGGTACCTTCACTTCCCTTCGCTCATCTTGTTTTGCAAAACTTCTGGGCTAGCTCCAAATACACAACTGCTTGTCAATACCAGCTGAAGACCCCCCCGCGTTAAGTCCCTCACAATTTTGGCTCTACTTTGGAGGTAGCTGCATGCCTGCTGGCTACCATTGCCTCCTCCAGGGAAGCTTCTGCAAATGTTTGGGATTCTGCCTGAGAAACATTTAGCTCTGGGTACCGGCTGCAAAGCCCTTCAGGGTAGGGACACCACAAGTTCGGCCAAGTTTAGAGGGAAGTGTATGCCTGGTAGCTACCCTTGCCTTCTCACCTCGGCATGCTTCTAGAAAAAAGACTTGGCTTCCTCCAAGAGAGATTTTTTCTTTGTGGATCCTAAACTCGGATCCCTCTAGGCTAGCTAACAGAGAATTTTGCCTAATTCAGAGGTTGCTACATGCCCGGTAGCTACCTTTGCCTCCACCACATTGTACTTATGCAAAATTCTGTGTTACCTGCACAAGTTCTGGAAAAGCAGGACACCCGTATGGGGGATCTACCTGAAGTCTGGCCAAATTGGGAAGTACGTGCATGCCCAGTAGCTACCCGTTCCTCCTCCCAGGCATACTTGGTGAAAGTTTTGGGGCTCTTCCAGAGAGAGAGGGACTTGTGGATTCGGTCCGCAGACCCCTTCAGGCTACGTACCCGACAACATTGGCCAATTTTGGAGGGAGGTGCATGCCAAGAGGCTTCTCTTGCCTCTGGCTCATCTTGGTTGCCAAAACTTTGTGGCTACCTCCACATACAGATTTAGTTTGGGATCCTCTCCTCAGATCGCTTCAGGGGAGGTACCTGACAACTTTGGCCAGTTTTCGAGGGAGCTACCTGCCTGGGTACCTTCACTTCCCTTCGCTCATCTTGTTTTGCAAAACTTTTGGGCTAGCTCCAAATACACAACTGCTTGTCAATACCAGCTGAAGACCCCCCCGCGTTAAGTCCCTCACAATTTTGGCTCTACTTTGGAGGTAGCTGCATGCCTGCTGGCTACCATTGCCTCCTCCAGGGAAGCTTCTGCAAATGTTTGGGATTCTGCCTGAGAAACATTTAGCTCTGGGTACCGGCTGCAAAGCCCTTCAGGGTAGGGACACCACAAGTTCGGCCAAGTTTAGAGGGAAGTGTATGCCTGGTAGCTACCCTTGCCTTCTCACCTCGGCATGCTTCTAGAAAAAAGACTTGGCTTCCTCCAAGAGAGATTTTTTCTTTGTGGATCCTAAACTCGGATCCCTCTAGGCTAGCTAACAGAGAATTTTGCCTAATTCAGAGGTTGCTACATGCCCGGTAGCTACCTTTGCCTCCACCACATTGTACTTATGCAAAATTCTGTGTTACCTGCACAAGTTCTGGAAAAGCAGGACACCCGTATGGGGGATCTACCTGAAGTCTGGCCAAATTGGGAAGTACGTGCATGCCCAGTAGCTACCCGTTCCTCCTCCCAGGCATACTTGGTGAAAGTTTTGGGGCTCTTCCAGAGAGAGAGGGACTTGTGGATTCGGTCCGCAGACCCCTTCAGGCTACGTACCCGACAACATTGGCCAATTTTGGAGGGAGGTGCATGCCAAGAGGCTTCTCTTGCCTCTGGCTCATCTTGGTTGCCAAAACTTTGTGGCTACCTCCACATACAGATTTAGTTTGGGATCCTCTCCTCAGATCGCTTCAGGGGAGGTACCTGACAACTTTGGCCAGTTTTCGAGGGAGCTACCTGCCTGGGTACCTTCACTTCCCTTCGCTCATCTTGTTTTGCAAAACTTCTGGGCTAGCTCCAAATACACAACTGCTTGTCAATACCAGCTGAAGACCCCTCCGCGTTAAGTTCCTCACAATTTTGGCTCTACTTTGGAGGTAGCTGCATGCCTGCTGGCTACCATTGCCTCCTCCAGGGAAGCTTCTGCAAATGTTTGGGATTCTGCCTGAGAAACATTTAGCTCTGGGTACCGGCTGCAAAGCCCTTCAGGGTAGGGACACCACAAGTTCGGCCAAGTTTAGAGGGAAGTGTATGCCTGGTAGCTACCCTTGCCTTCTCACCTCGGCATGCTTCTAGAAAAAAGACTTGGCTTCCTCCAAGAGAGATTTTTTCTTTGTGGATCCTAAACTCGGATCCCTCTAGGCTAGCTAACAGAGAATTTTGCCTAATTCAGAGGTTGCTACATGCCCGGTAGCTACCTTTGCCTCCACCACATTGTACTTATGCAAAATTCTGTGTTACCTGCACAAGTTCTGGAAAAGCAGGACACCCGTATGGGGGATCTACCTGAAGTCTGGCCAAATTGGGAAGTACGTGCATGCCCAGTAGCTACCCGTTCCTCCTCCCAGGCATACTTGGTGAAAGTTTTGGGGCTCTTCCAGAGAGAGAGGGACTTGTGGATTCGGTCCGCAGACCCCTTCAGGCTACGTACCCGACAACATTGGCCAATTTTGGAGGGAGGTGCATGCCAAGAGGCTTCTCTTGCCTCTGGCTCATCTTGGTTGCCAAAACTTTGTGGCTACCTCCACATACAGATTTAGTTTGGGATCCTCTCCTCAGATCGCTTCAGGGGAGGTACCTGACAACTTTGGCCAGTTTTCGAGGGAGCTACCTGCCTGGGTACCTTCACTTCCCTTCGCTCATCTTGTTTTGCAAAACTTTTGGGCTAGCTCCAAATACACAACTGCTTGTCAATACCAGCTGAAGACCCCCCCGCGTTAAGTCCCTCACAATTTTGGCTCTACTTTGGAGGTAGCTGCATGCCTGCTGGCTACCATTGCCTCCTCCAGGGAAGCTTCTGCAAATGTTTGGGATTCTGCCTGAGAAACATTTAGCTCTGGGTACCGGCTGCAAAGCCCTTCAGGGTAGGGACACCACAAGTTCGGCCAAGTTTAGAGGGAAGTGTATGCCTGGTAGCTACCCTTGCCTTCTCACCTCGGCATGCTTCTAGAAAAAAGACTTGGCTTCCTCCAAGAGAGATTTTTTCTTTGTGGATCCTAAACTCGGATCCCTCTAGGCTAGCTAACAGAGAATTTTGCCTAATTCAGAGGTTGCTACATGCCCGGTAGCTACCTTTGCCTCCACCACATTGTACTTATGCAAAATTCTGTGTTACCTGCACAAGTTCTGGAAAAGCAGGACACCCGTATGGGGGATCTACCTGAAGTCTGGCCAAATTGGGAAGTACGTGCATGCCCAGTAGCTACCCGTTCCTCCTCCCAGGCATACTTGGTGAAAGTTTTGGGGCTCTTCCAGAGAGAGAGGGACTTGTGGATTCGGTCCGCAGACCCCTTCAGGCTACGTACCCGACAACATTGGCCAATTTTGGAGGGAGGTGCATGCCAAGAGGCTTCTCTTGCCTCTGGCTCATCTTGGTTGCCAAAACTTTGTGGCTACCTCCACATACAGATTTAGTTTGGGATCCTCTCCTCAGATCGCTTCAGGGGAGGTACCTGACAACTTTGGCCAGTTTTCGAGGGAGCTACCTGCCTGGGTACCTTCACTTCCCTTCGCTCATCTTGTTTTGCAAAACTTCTGGGCTAGCTCCAAATACACAACTGCTTGTCAATACCAGCTGAAGACCCCCCCGCGTTAAGTCCCTCACAATTTTGGCTCTACTTTGGAGGTAGCTGCATGCCTGCTGGCTACCATTGCCTCCTCCAGGGAAGCTTCTGCAAATGTTTGGGATTCTGCCTGAGAAACATTTAGCTCTGGGTACCGGCTGCAAAGCCCTTCAGGGTAGGGACACCACAAGTTCGGCCAAGTTTAGAGGGAAGTGTATGCCTGGTAGCTACCCTTGCCTTCTCACCTCGGCATGCTTCTAGAAAAAAGACTTGGCTTCCTCCAAGAGAGATTTTTTCTTTGTGGATCCTAAACTCGGATCCCTCTAGGCTAGCTAACAGAGAATTTTGCCTAATTCAGAGGTTGCTACATGCCCGGTAGCTACCTTTGCCTCCACCACATTGTACTTATGCAAAATTCTGTGTTACCTGCACAAGTTCTGGAAAAGCAGGACACCCGTATGGGGGATCTACCTGAAGTCTGGCCAAATTGGGAAGTACGTGCATGCCCAGTAGCTACCCGTTCCTCCTCCCAGGCATACTTGGTGAAAGTTTTGGGGCTCTTCCAGAGAGAGAGGGACTTGTGGATTCGGTCCGCAGACCCCTTCAGGCTACGTACCCGACAACATTGGCCAATTTTGGAGGGAGGTGCATGCCAAGAGGCTTCTCTTGCCTCTGGCTCATCTTGGTTGCCAAAACTTTGTGGCTACCTCCACATACAGATTTAGTTTGGGATCCTCTCCTCAGATCGCTTCAGGGGAGGTACCTGACAACTTTGGCCAGTTTTCGAGGGAGCTACCTGCCTGGGTACCTTCACTTCCCTTCGCTCATCTTGTTTTGCAAAACTTTTGGGCTAGCTCCAAATACACAACTGCTTGTCAATACCAGCTGAAGACCCCCCCGCGTTAAGTCCCTCACAATTTTGGCTCTACTTTGGAGGTAGCTGCATGCCTGCTGGCTACCATTGCCTCCTCCAGGGAAGCTTCTGCAAATGTTTGGGATTCTGCCTGAGAAACATTTAGCTCTGGGTACCGGCTGCAAAGCCCTTCAGGGTAGGGACACCACAAGTTCGGCCAAGTTTAGAGGGAAGTGTATGCCTGGTAGCTACCCTTGCCTTCTCACCTCGGCATGCTTCTAGAAAAAAGACTTGGCTTCCTCCAAGAGAGATTTTTTCTTTGTGGATCCTAAACTCGGATCCCTCTAGGCTAGCTAACAGAGAATTTTGCCTAATTCAGAGGTTGCTACATGCCCGGTAGCTACCTTTGCCTCCACCACATTGTACTTATGCAAAATTCTGTGTTACCTGCACAAGTTCTGGAAAAGCAGGACACCCGTATGGGGGATCTACCTGAAGTCTGGCCAAATTGGGAAGTACGTGCATGCCCAGTAGCTACCCGTTCCTCCTCCCAGGCATACTTGGTGAAAGTTTTGGGGCTCTTCCAGAGAGAGAGGGACTTGTGGATTCGGTCCGCAGACCCCTTCAGGCTACGTACCCGACAACATTGGCCAATTTTGGAGGGAGGTGCATGCCAAGAGGCTTCTCTTGCCTCTGGCTCATCTTGGTTGCCAAAACTTTGTGGCTACCTCCACATACAGATTTAGTTTGGGATCCTCTCCTCAGATCGCTTCAGGGGAGGTACCTGACAACTTTGGCCAGTTTTCGAGGGAGCTACCTGCCTGGGTACCTTCACTTCCCTTCGCTCATCTTGTTTTGCAAAACTTCTGGGCTAGCTCCAAATACACAACTGCTTGTCAATACCAGCTGAAGACCCCCCCGCGTTAAGTCCCTCACAATTTTGGCTCTACTTTGGAGGTAGCTGCATGCCTGCTGGCTACCATTGCCTCCTCCAGGGAAGCTTCTGCAAATGTTTGGGATTCTGCCTGAGAAACATTTAGCTCTGGGTACCGGCTGCAAAGCCCTTCAGGGTAGGGACACCACAAGTTCGGCCAAGTTTAGAGGGAAGTGTATGCCTGGTAGCTACCCTTGCCTTCTCACCTCGGCATGCTTCTAGAAAAAAGACTTGGCTTCCTCCAAGAGAGATTTTTTCTTTGTGGATCCTAAACTCGGATCCCTCTAGGCTAGCTAACAGAGAATTTTGCCTAATTCAGAGGTTGCTACATGCCCGGTAGCTACCTTTGCCTCCACCACATTGTACTTATGCAAAATTCTGTGTTACCTGCACAAGTTCTGGAAAAGCAGGACACCCGTATGGGGGATCTACCTGAAGTCTGGCCAAATTGGGAAGTACGTGCATGCCCAGTAGCTACCCGTTCCTCCTCCCAGGCATACTTGGTGAAAGTTTTGGGGCTCTTCCAGAGAGAGAGGGACTTGTGGATTCGGTCCGCAGACCCCTTCAGGCTACGTACCCGACAACATTGGCCAATTTTGGAGGGAGGTGCATGCCAAGAGGCTTCTCTTGCCTCTGGCTCATCTTGGTTGCCAAAACTTTGTGGCTACCTCCACATACAGATTTAGTTTGGGATCCTCTCCTCAGATCGCTTCAGGGGAGGTACCTGACAACTTTGGCCAGTTTTCGAGGGAGCTACCTGCCTGGGTACCTTCACTTCCCTTCGCTCATCTTGTTTTGCAAAACTTCTGGGCTAGCTCCAAATACACAACTGCTTGTCAATACCAGCTGAAGACCCCCCCGCGTTAAGTCCCTCACAATTTTGGCTCTACTTTGGAGGTAGCTGCATGCCTGCTGGCTACCATTGCCTCCTCCAGGGAAGCTTCTGCAAATGTTTGGGATTCTGCCTGAGAAACATTTAGCTCTGGGTACCGGCTGCAAAGCCCTTCAGGGTAGGGACACCACAAGTTCGGCCAAGTTTAGAGGGAAGTGTATGCCTGGTAGCTACCCTTGCCTTCTCACCTCGGCATGCTTCTAGAAAAAAGACTTGGCTTCCTCCAAGAGAGATTTTTTCTTTGTGGATCCTAAACTCGGATCCCTCTAGGCTAGCTAACAGAGAATTTTGCCTAATTCAGAGGTTGCTACATGCCCGGTAGCTACCTTTGCCTCCACCACATTGTACTTATGCAAAATTCTGTGTTACCTGCACAAGTTCTGGAAAAGCAGGACACCCGTATGGGGGATCTACCTGAAGTCTGGCCAAATTGGGAAGTACGTGCATGCCCAGTAGCTACCCGTTCCTCCTCCCAGGCATACTTGGTGAAAGTTTTGGGGCTCTTCCAGAGAGAGAGGGACTTGTGGATTCGGTCCGCAGACCCCTTCAGGCTACGTACCCGACAACATTGGCCAATTTTGGAGGGAGGTGCATGCCAAGAGGCTTCTCTTGCCTCTGGCTCATCTTGGTTGCCAAAACTTTGTGGCTACCTCCACATACAGATTTAGTTTGGGATCCTCTCCTCAGATCGCTTCAGGGGAGGTACCTGACAACTTTGGCCAGTTTTCGAGGGAGCTACCTGCCTGGGTACCTTCACTTCCCTTCGCTCATCTTGTTTTGCAAAACTTTTGGGCTAGCTCCAAATACACAACTGCTTGTCAATACCAGCTGAAGACCCCCCCGCGTTAAGTCCCTCACAATTTTGGCTCTACTTTGGAGGTAGCTGCATGCCTGCTGGCTACCATTGCCTCCTCCAGGGAAGCTTCTGCAAATGTTTGGGATTCTGCCTGAGAAACATTTAGCTCTGGGTACCGGCTGCAAAGCCCTTCAGGGTAGGGACACCACAAGTTCGGCCAAGTTTAGAGGGAAGTGTATGCCTGGTAGCTACCCTTGCCTTCTCACCTCGGCATGCTTCTAGAAAAAAGACTTGGCTTCCTCCAAGAGAGATTTTTTCTTTGTGGATCCTAAACTCGGATCCCTCTAGGCTAGCTAACAGAGAATTTTGCCTAATTCAGAGGTTGCTACATGCCCGGTAGCTACCTTTGCCTCCACCACATTGTACTTATGCAAAATTCTGTGTTACCTGCACAAGTTCTGGAAAAGCAGGACACCCGTATGGGGGATCTACCTGAAGTCTGGCCAAATTGGGAAGTACGTGCATGCCCAGTAGCTACCCGTTCCTCCTCCCAGGCATACTTGGTGAAAGTTTTGGGGCTCTTCCAGAGAGAGAGGGACTTGTGGATTCGGTCCGCAGACCCCTTCAGGCTACGTACCCGACAACATTGGCCAATTTTGGAGGGAGGTGCATGCCAAGAGGCTTCTCTTGCCTCTGGCTCATCTTGGTTGCCAAAACTTTGTGGCTACCTCCACATACAGATTTAGTTTGGGATCCTCTCCTCAGATCGCTTCAGGGGAGGTACCTGACAACTTTGGCCAGTTTTCGAGGGAGCTACCTGCCTGGGTACCTTCACTTCCCTTCGCTCATCTTGTTTTGCAAAACTTTTGGGCTAGCTCCAAATACACAACTGCTTGTCAATACCAGCTGAAGACCCCCCCGCGTTAAGTCCCTCACAATTTTGGCTCTACTTTGGAGGTAGCTGCATGCCTGCTGGCTACCATTGCCTCCTCCAGGGAAGCTTCTGCAAATGTTTGGGATTCTGCCTGAGAAACATTTAGCTCTGGGTACCGGCTGCAAAGCCCTTCAGGGTAGGGACACCACAAGTTCGGCCAAGTTTAGAGGGAAGTGTATGCCTGGTAGCTACCCTTGCCTTCTCACCTCGGCATGCTTCTAGAAAAAAGACTTGGCTTCCTCCAAGAGAGATTTTTTCTTTGTGGATCCTAAACTCGGATCCCTCTAGGCTAGCTAACAGAGAATTTTGCCTAATTCAGAGGTTGCTACATGCCCGGTAGCTACCTTTGCCTCCACCACATTGTACTTATGCAAAATTCTGTGTTACCTGCACAAGTTCTGGAAAAGCAGGACACCCGTATGGGGGATCTACCTGAAGTCTGGCCAAATTGGGAAGTACGTGCATGCCCAGTAGCTACCCGTTCCTCCTCCCAGGCATACTTGGTGAAAGTTTTGGGGCTCTTCCAGAGAGAGAGGGACTTGTGGATTCGGTCCGCAGACCCCTTCAGGCTACGTACCCGACAACATTGGCCAATTTTGGAGGGAGGTGCATGCCAAGAGGCTTCTCTTGCCTCTGGCTCATCTTGGTTGCCAAAACTTTGTGGCTACCTCCACATACAGATTTAGTTTGGGATCCTCTCCTCAGATCGCTTCAGGGGAGGTACCTGACAACTTTGGCCAGTTTTCGAGGGAGCTACCTGCCTGGGTACCTTCACTTCCCTTCGCTCATCTTGTTTTGCAAAACTTCTGGGCTAGCTCCAAATACACAACTGCTTGTCAATACCAGCTGAAGACCCCCCCGCGTTAAGTCCCTCACAATTTTGGCTCTACTTTGGAGGTAGCTGCATGCCTGCTGGCTACCATTGCCTCCTCCAGGGAAGCTTCTGCAAATGTTTGGGATTCTGCCTGAGAAACATTTAGCTCTGGGTACCGGCTGCAAAGCCCTTCAGGGTAGGGACACCACAAGTTCGGCCAAGTTTAGAGGGAAGTGTATGCCTGGTAGCTACCCTTGCCTTCTCACCTCGGCATGCTTCTAGAAAAAAGACTTGGCTTCCTCCAAGAGAGATTTTTTCTTTGTGGATCCTAAACTCGGATCCCTCTAGGCTAGCTAACAGAGAATTTTGCCTAATTCAGAGGTTGCTACATGCCCGGTAGCTACCTTTGCCTCCACCACATTGTACTTATGCAAAATTCTGTGTTACCTGCACAAGTTCTGGAAAAGCAGGACACCCGTATGGGGGATCTACCTGAAGTCTGGCCAAATTGGGAAGTACGTGCATGCCCAGTAGCTACCCGTTCCTCCTCCCAGGCATACTTGGTGAAAGTTTTGGGGCTCTTCCAGAGAGAGAGGGACTTGTGGATTCGGTCCGCAGACCCCTTCAGGCTACGTACCCGACAACATTGGCCAATTTTGGAGGGAGGTGCATGCCAAGAGGCTTCTCTTGCCTCTGGCTCATCTTGGTTGCCAAAACTTTGTGGCTACCTCCACATACAGATTTAGTTTGGGATCCTCTCCTCAGATCGCTTCAGGGGAGGTACCTGACAACTTTGGCCAGTTTTCGAGGGAGCTACCTGCCTGGGTACCTTCACTTCCCTTCGCTCATCTTGTTTTGCAAAACTTTTGGGCTAGCTCCAAATACACAACTGCTTGTCAATACCAGCTGAAGACCCCCCGCGTTAAGTCCCTCACAATTTTGGCTCTACTTTGGAGGTAGCTGCATGCCTGCTGGCTACCATTGCCTCCTCCAGGGAAGCTTCTGCAAATGTTTGGGATTCTGCCTGAGAAACATTTAGCTCTGGGTACCGGCTGCAAAGCCCTTCAGGGTAGGGACACCACAAGTTCGGCCAAGTTTAGAGGGAAGTGTATGCCTGGTAGCTACCCTTGCCTTCTCACCTCGGCATGCTTCTAGAAAAAAGACTTGGCTTCCTCCAAGAGAGATTTTTTCTTTGTGGATCCTAAACTCGGATCCCTCTAGGCTAGCTAACAGAGAATTTTGCCTAATTCAGAGGTTGCTACATGCCCGGTAGCTACCTTTGCCTCCACCACATTGTACTTATGCAAAATTCTGTGTTACCTGCACAAGTTCTGGAAAAGCAGGACACCCGTATGGGGGATCTACCTGAAGTCTGGCCAAATTGGGAAGTACGTGCATGCCCAGTAGCTACCCGTTCCTCCTCCCAGGCATACTTGGTGAAAGTTTTGGGGCTCTTCCAGAGAGAGAGGGACTTGTGGATTCGGTCCGCAGACCCCTTCAGGCTACGTACCCGACAACATTGGCCAATTTTGGAGGGAGGTGCATGCCAAGAGGCTTCTCTTGCCTCTGGCTCATCTTGGTTGCCAAAACTTTGTGGCTACCTCCACATACAGATTTAGTTTGGGATCCTCTCCTCAGATCGCTTCAGGGGAGGTACCTGACAACTTTGGCCAGTTTTCGAGGGAGCTACCTGCCTGGGTACCTTCACTTCCCTTCGCTCATCTTGTTTTGCAAAACTTCTGGGCTAGCTCCAAATACACAACTGCTTGTCAATACCAGCTGAAGACCCCCCCGCGTTAAGTCCCTCACAATTTTGGCTCTACTTTGGAGGTAGCTGCATGCCTGCTGGCTACCATTGCCTCCTCCAGGGAAGCTTCTGCAAATGTTTGGGATTCTGCCTGAGAAACATTTAGCTCTGGGTACCGGCTGCAAAGCCCTTCAGGGTAGGGACACCACAAGTTCGGCCAAGTTTAGAGGGAAGTGTATGCCTGGTAGCTACCCTTGCCTTCTCACCTCGGCATGCTTCTAGAAAAAAGACTTGGCTTCCTCCAAGAGAGATTTTTTCTTTGTGGATCCTAAACTCGGATCCCTCTAGGCTAGCTAACAGAGAATTTTGCCTAATTCAGAGGTTGCTACATGCCCGGTAGCTACCTTTGCCTCCACCACATTGTACTTATGCAAAATTCTGTGTTACCTGCACAAGTTCTGGAAAAGCAGGACACCCGTATGGGGGATCTACCTGAAGTCTGGCCAAATTGGGAAGTACGTGCATGCCCAGTAGCTACCCGTTCCTCCTCCCAGGCATACTTGGTGAAAGTTTTGGGGCTCTTCCAGAGAGAGAGGGACTTGTGGATTCGGTCCGCAGACCCCTTCAGGCTACGTACCCGACAACATTGGCCAATTTTGGAGGGAGGTGCATGCCAAGAGGCTTCTCTTGCCTCTGGCTCATCTTGGTTGCCAAAACTTTGTGGCTACCTCCACATACAGATTTAGTTTGGGATCCTCTCCTCAGATCGCTTCAGGGGAGGTACCTGACAACTTTGGCCAGTTTTCGAGGGAGCTACCTGCCTGGGTACCTTCACTTCCCTTCGCTCATCTTGTTTTGCAAAACTTCTGGGCTAGCTCCAAATACACAACTGCTTGTCAATACCAGCTGAAGACCCCCCCGCGTTAAGTCCCTCACAATTTTGGCTCTACTTTGGAGGTAGCTGCATGCCTGCTGGCTACCATTGCCTCCTCCAGGGAAGCTTCTGCAAATGTTTGGGATTCTGCCTGAGAAACATTTAGCTCTGGGTACCGGCTGCAAAGCCCTTCAGGGTAGGGACACCACAAGTTCGGCCAAGTTTAGAGGGAAGTGTATGCCTGGTAGCTACCCTTGCCTTCTCACCTCGGCATGCTTCTAGAAAAAAGACTTGGCTTCCTCCAAGAGAGATTTTTTCTTTGTGGATCCTAAACTCGGATCCCTCTAGGCTAGCTAACAGAGAATTTTGCCTAATTCAGAGGTTGCTACATGCCCGGTAGCTACCTTTGCCTCCACTACATTGTACTTATGCAAAATTCTGTGTTACCTGCACAAGTTCTGGAAAAGCAGGACACCCGTATGGGGGATCTACCTGAAGTCTGGCCAAATTGGGAAGTACGTGCATGCCCAGTAGCTACCCGTTCCTCCTCCCAGGCATACTTGGTGAAAGTTTTGGGGCTCTTCCAGAGAGAGAGGGACTTGTGGATTCGGTCCGCAGACCCCTTCAGGCTACGTACCCGACAACATTGGCCAATTTTGGAGGGAGGTGCATGCCAAGAGGCTTCTCTTGCCTCTGGCTCATCTTGGTTGCCAAAACTTTGTGGCTACCTCCACATACAGATTTAGTTTGGGATCCTCTCCTCAGATCGCTTCAGGGGAGGTACCTGACAACTTTGGCCAGTTTTCGAGGGAGCTACCTGCCTGGGTACCTTCACTTCCCTTCGCTCATCTTGTTTTGCAAAACTTCTGGGCTAGCTCCAAATACACAACTGCTTGTCAATACCAGCTGAAGACCCCTCCGCGTTAAGTCCCTCACAATTTTGGCTCTACTTTGGAGGTAGCTGCATGCCTGCTGGCTACCATTG
The DNA here is from genome assembly GCF_040182565.1 of Anser cygnoides. Taxonomy (NCBI): domain Eukaryota; kingdom Metazoa; phylum Chordata; class Aves; order Anseriformes; family Anatidae; genus Anser; species Anser cygnoides. Next base: position 14,278,394 of record NC_089889.1, read on the forward strand.
CCTCCTCCAGGGAAGCTTCTGCAAATGTTTGGGATTCTGCCTGAGAAACATTTAGCTCTGGGTACCGGCTGCAAAGCCCTTCAGGGTAGGGACACCACAAGTTCGGCCAAGTTTAGAGGGAAGTGTATGCCTGGTAGCTACCCTTGCCTTCTCACCTCGGCATGCTTCTAGAAAAAAGACTTGGCTTCCTCCAAGAGAGATTTTTTCTTTGTGGATCCTAAACTCGGATCCCTCTAGGCTAGCTAACAGAGAATTTTGCCTAATTCAGAGGTTGCTACATGCCCGGTAGCTACCTTTGCCTCCACCACATTGTACTTATGCAAAATTCTGTGTTACCTGCACAAGTTCTGGAAAAGCAGGACACCCGTATGGGGGATCTACCTGAAGTCTGGCCAAATTGGGAAGTACGTGCATGCCCAGTAGCTACCCGTTCCTCCTCCCAGGCATACTTGGTGAAAGTTTTGGGGCTCTTCCAGAGAGAGAGGGACTTGTGGATTCGGTCCGCAGACCCCTTCAGGCTACGTACCCGACAACATTGGCCAATTTTGGAGGGAGGTGCATGCCAAGAGGCTTCTCTTGCCTCTGGCTCATCTTGGTTGCCAAAACTTTGTGGCTACCTCCACATACAGATTTAGTTTGGGATCCTCTCCTCAGATCGCTTCAGGGGAGGTACCTGACAACTTTGGCTAGTTTTCGAGGGAGCTACCTGCCTGGGTACCTTCACTTCCCTTCGCTCATCTTGTTTTGCAAAACTTTTGGGCTAGCTCCAAATACACAACTGCTTGTCAATACCAGCTGAAGACCCCCCCGCGTTAAGTCCCTCACAATTTTGGCTCTACTTTGGAGGTAGCTGCATGCCTGCTGGCTACCATTGCCTCCTCCAGGGAAGCTTCTGCAAATGTTTGGGATTCTGCCTGAGAAACATTTAGCTCTGGGTACCGGCTGCAAAGCCCTTCAGGGTAGGGACACCACAAGTTCGGCCAAGTTTAGAGGGAAGTGTATGCCTGGTAGCTACCCTTGCCTTCTCACCTCGGCATGCTTCTAGAAAAAAGACTTGGCTTCCTCCAAGAGAGATTTTTTCTTTGTGGATCCTAAACTCGGATCCCTCTAGGCTAGCTAACAGAGAATTTTGCCTAATTCAGAGGTTGCTACATGCCCGGTAGCTACCTTTGCCTCCATTACATTGTACTTATGCAAAATACTTGTTACCTGCACAAGTTCTGGAAAAGCAGGACACCCGTATGGGGGATCTACCTGAAGTCTGGCCAAATTGGGAAGTACGTGCATGCCCAGTAGCTACCCGTTCCTCCTCCCAGGCATACTTGGTGAAAGTTTTGGGGCTCTTCCAGAGAGAGAGGGACTTGTGGATTCGGTCCGCAGACCCCTTCAGGCTACGTACCCGACAACATTGGCCAATTTTGGAGGGAGGTGCATGCCAAGAGGCTTCTCTTGCCTCTGGCTCATCTTGGTTGCCAAAACTTTGTGGCTACCTCCACATACAGATTTAGTTTGGGATCCTCTCCTCAGATCGCTTCAGGGGAGGTACCTGACAACTTTGGCCAGTTTTCGAGGGAGCTACCTGCCTGGGTACCTTCACTTCCCTTCGCTCATCTTGTTTTGCAAAACTTCTGGGCTAGCTCCAAATACACAACTGCTTGTCAATACCAGCTGAAGACCCCCCCGCGTTAAGTCCCTCACTATTTTGGCTCTACTTTGGAGGTAGCTGCATGCCTGCTGGCTACCATTGCCTCCTCCAGGGAAGCTTCTGCAAATGTTTGGGATTCTGCCTGAGAAACATTTAGCTCTGGGTACCGGCTGCAAAGCCCTTCAGGGTAGGGACACCACAAGTTCGGCCAAGTTTAGAGGGAAGTGTATGCCTGGTAGCTACCCTTGCCTTCTCACCTCGGCATGCTTCTAGAAAAAAGACTTGGCTTCCTCCAAGAGAGATTTTTTCTTTGTGGATCCTAAACTCGGATCCCTCTAGGCTAGCTAACAGAGAATTTGCCTAATTCAGAGGTTGCTACATGCCCGGTAGCTACCTTTGCCTCCACTACATTGTACTTATGCAAAATACTTTGTTACCTGCACAAGTTCTGGAAAAGCAGGAAACCCGTATGGGGGATCTACCTGAAGTCTGGCCAAATTGGGAAGTACGTGCATGCCCAGTAGCTACCCGTTCCTCCTCCCAGGCATACTTGGTGAAAGTTTTGGGGCTCTTCCAGAGAGAGAGGGACTTGTGGATTCGGTCCGCAGACCCCTTCAGGCTACGTACCCGACAACATTGGCCAATTTTGGAGGGAGGTGCATGCCAAGAGGCTTCTCTTGCCTCTGGCTCATCTTGAATTTGCCAAAACCTTTGTGGCACTACCTCCACATACAGATTTAGTTTGGGATCCTCTCCTCAGATCGCTTACAGGGGAGTACTATGACAACTTTGAAGACGGATTTTCGAGGAGCTACCTGCCTGGGTACCTTCAGCTTCCCTTCAGCTCATCTTGTTTTGCTTAAAACTTCTGGGCTAGCTCCAAATACACAACTGCTTGTCAATACCAGCTGAAGACCCCTCTGCGTTAAGTCCCTCTCAATTTTGGCTCTACTTTGCAGAGTAGCTGCATGCCTGCTAACAGCCATCGCCTCCTCACAGGAAGCTTCTGCAAAATGTTTGGGGATTCTGCCTGAGAAACATTTAGCTCTGGGTACCAGCTGCAAGAGCCCTTCAGGGTAGGGACTTTCCACAGGTTTGGACAGGATTTTACAGGGGGAAGTTGTGTGCCTGGTAGCTACCCTTGCCTTCTCACCTCGGCATAGCTTCTAGAAAAAGAGCAGATTTGGCTTCCCTCCAAGAGAGATTTTTTCTTTGTGGATCCCTAAACTTCCCGGATCCCTCTCGGAAACTAGCTAACAGAAAGGAATTTCTGGCTAATTCAGAGGTTGGCTACATGCCCGGTAGCTACAGCTTTGCCTCCACCACATTGTACTTATGCAAAATTCTTTGTTACCTGCACAAGTTCTGGAAAAACAGGAAACCCGTATAGAGGATCTACCTGAAGTCTGGCCAGAGTGGGAAGTGCGTGCATGCGGTAGCTACCCGTTCCTCCTCCCAGGCATACTTGGTGAGAAGTTTTGGGGCTCTTTGAGAGAGAGAGGGACTTGTGGATTCGGTCTGAAGACCCTAGCAGGCTACGTACCCGACAACATTGGCCAATTTTGGAGGGAGTTACATGCCAAGAGGCTTCTCTTGCCTCTGGCTCATCTTGGTTGCCAAAACTTTGTGGCTACCTCCACATACAGATTTGGTTTGGGATCCTCTCTTCAGATACTTCAGAGGAGGTACAGACAACTTTGGCTTCAGTTTTCTGAGGGAGCTACCTGCCTGAATACCTTGCCTTCCCTTCGCTCATCTTGTTTTGCAAAACTTCTGGGCTAGCTCCAAATACACAACTGCTTGTCAACATCAGCCTGGCTATGAGACCCCTCCGCGTTAAGTCCCTCACAATTTTGGCTCTACTTTGGAGGTGGCTGCATACCTGCTGGCTACCATTGCCTCCTCCAGGAGAAAACTACTTTTCTAGATGTTCCAGGATTCTGCCTGAGAAACATTTAAGCTCCTGGGTACCGGCTTCTAGAAGCCCTTCAGAAGGTAGGGACACCTGGGTTTCGGCTTAGTTTAGAGGGAAGTGTATACAGTAGCTACCCTTGCCTTCTCACCTCGGCATGCTTCTAGAAAAAAGACTTGGCTTCCTCCAAGAGAGATTTTTTCTTTGTGGATCCTCAGCTTTCGGATCCCTCTGGAAAGCTATTAACAGAGAATTTTGCTAATTCAGAGGTTGCCCTTGCCCGGAAATTTATTTGCTTTGCCTCCACCTACATGGCAAACATACAGAATTCTTTGTTACCTGCTAGAAGTTCTGGAAAAGCAGGAAGCCACGTATGGGGGATCTACACAGTCTGGCCAAATTAGGAAGTACGTGCACGTGCAGTAGCTACACGTTCCTCCTCCCAGTATACTTGGTAGAAAGTTGCAGAACTCTTCCAGAGAGAGAGGGACTTGACATTGGGTTCAGTCCGCATAGACACCTTCAGGCTACGTACCAGACAACATTGGCCAATTTTGGAGGGAAATTCATGTACCAAGAGGCTTCTCTTACCTCTGGCTCATCTTGGTTGCCAAAACTTTGTGGCTGCCTCCACATACAAATTTAGTTTTAGGATCCACTCTCCTCCAGATCGCTTGCTTCAGGGGAATTACCTGACAACTTCAGCCAGTTTTCGAGGGAGCTTACTGCCTGGAAGTACCTTCACTTCCCTTAAATCATCTTGTTTTACCAAGAGCTTCCCAGACTGGCTCCCAATGCACAACTGTCCTTGTCAATACCAGCTGAAGGCCCCTCCAGCGTTAAGTCCCTCACAATTTTGGCTCTAGCACAGTGGCTGCATACATACTGGCTTCTGTGCCTCCTCCAGGAAAGCTGCTCAGTGTTTGGGATTCTGTACTGAGAAACATTTAGCTCTCTAGGTACCGGCTGCAAAACCCTTCAGGAGTAGGAGACACCACAAGTTCGGCCAAGTTTAGAGGGAAGTGTATGCCTGGTAGCTACCCTTGCCTTCTCACCACTACAAAGCATGCTTCTAGAAAAAGACTTGGCTTCCTCCAAGAGAGATTTTTTTCTTTAATGGATCCTAAACTCGGATCCCTCTGGGCAAAACTAACAGAGAATTTTACCTAATTTGAAAGTTACTACATGCCGAGGCCAAAAACTACCTTTGCCTCCTGCACATTGTACTTATGCAAAATTCTGTGTTACCACTGCACAAGTTTCTGGAAAAACCAGGACACCCGTATAGGAATCTACCTGAGATCTGGCCAAATTAGGAAGTGCGATGCATGTACAGTAACTACCCACGTTCCTCCTCAGAGACATACTTGGAGGTAGAAAGTTTTAGAATGCTTCCAGAGAGAGAGGGACTTGTGGATTCGATCACAGAACCCTTCAGGCTACGTACCAGCAAACATTGGCCAGTTTTGGAGGGAAGTGCATGCCAAGAGGCTTCTCTTGCCTCTAGCTCATCTTAGTTACCAAAACATTTGTGGCTACCTCCACATACAGATTTAGTTTGGGATCCTCTGCCCTCAGATCGCTTCAGGGAGGTGCCTGACAGCCTTTGTAGTTTGCGAGGGAGCTACCTGCCATACCTTTACTTCCGCTTCGCTCATCTTGTTTTGCAAAGTTGCAGGGCTAGCTCCAAATACACAACTGCTTGTCAATACCAGCTGAAGACCCCTCAGCGTTAAGTCCCTCACAAGTTTGGCTCTGCTTTGGAGAGTAGCTGCATACCTGCTGGCTACCATTGCCTCCTCCAGGAAAACTTCTGCAAATGTTCAGGATTCTGCTTGCAGGCTTACATTTAGCTCTGGGTATGACCTGCAAAAGAAGCCAGCTTCAGAGTAGGGACACTACAAATTCGACCAAGTTTAGAGAGTATTATATAGTAGCTACCACTACCTTCTCACCTGTACATACTTCTAGAAAACAAAGCACTACTCCAAGAAAGATTTTTTCTGTTGTGGATCCCAAACTCGGATCCCTCTAGGCTAGCTAACAGAGAATTTTGCCTAATTCAGAGGATTTAACTTCTACATGCCAGGTAGCTTCATACCCTCCATTACATTGTACTTATGCAAAATGCTTTGTTACCTGCACTGCAGTTTCTGGAAAAGCAGGACACTTGTATGGGGGATCTACCTGAAGTCTGTAGGTGGGAAGTGCGTGCATGCCCAGTAGCTACCCGTTCCTCCTCCCAGGCATGCCCAGTGAAAGTTTTAGGGCTCTTCCAGAGAGAGAGGGACTTGTGGGTTCGGTCCGCAGACTATCAGATACGTACTTGACAACGTTGGCCAGTACACAGAGGAGGTGCATCTCAAGAGGCTTCTCTTACCTCCCAACCATCTTATTTTAAAACTTTGACTGCCTCCACATACAGATTCAGATTTGGATCACTCTCCTCAGGTCGCTTCAGGGGAGGTACCTGACAACTTTAGCCCAGTTTTCGAGGGAGCTACCTGCCCTGGGTACCTTCACTTCCCCGCCAGCTCATCTTGTTTTACCCAAAACTTCTGGGCTAGCTCCAAATACACAGCTGCTTGTCAATACCAGCTGAGGCCCCCAGTTAAAATCCTCTATTTTGGCTCTACTTTGGAGGTAGGCTGCCGTACCTGCTGGCTACCATTTACCTCCTCCAGGAAAGCTTCTGCAAATGTTTGGGATTCTGCCTGAGAAACATTTGGCATAGATTTTTCGGCTGCAGGCCCTTCACTAGGTAGGGACACCTGGTTGTGGCCAAGTTTAGAGGAGAAGTGTAATACTGGTAAGCTGCTACCTTACCTTCTCACCTCGGCGTGCTTCTAGAAAAAAGACTTAGCTTCCCTCCAAGAGAGATTTTTTCTTTGTAGATCCTAAGCTGAGGATCCCTCTTCAGGCTTTGCTTAACAGAGGTACACTTTGCCTAATTCAGAGGTTGCTACATGCCCGATTGCTACCTTTGCCTCCTACACATTGTACTTATGCAAGAATTCCTGTATTTGCCTGCACCCAGAAGTTCTGGAAAAGCCAGGACACCCGTGTGGGGGATCTGCCTGAAGTCTGTGCCAAGTTAGAATGCATTGCATGCCCAGTAGCTGCAGGTTCCTCCTCCCCAGGCATACTTAGTGAAAGGTTTGAGGCTCTTCCCGGGAGAGAGGGACATGTGGATTCAGTCCATGAGCCCTTCCCAGACTACGTGCCCGACAACATTGGCCAATTTTGGAGGGAGGTGCATGCCTAGAGGCTTCTCTTGCCTCTGGCTCATCTTGGTTGCATAGGCTTTGTAGCTCACCTCCACATACAAATTTAGTTTGGGATCCTCTCCTCAGATGGCTTCAGGGGAGGTACCTGACAACTTTGGCTAGTTTTCGAGGGAGCTACCTGCCCTGGGTACCTTCACTTCCCTTCGCTCATCTTGTTTTGCAAAACTTCTGGGCTAGCTCCAAATACACAGCTGCTTGTCAATATCAGCTGGCCTGAGCCCTCCATGATTAAGTCCCTCACTATTTTGGCTCTGCTTTGGAGGTAGCTGCATGCCTGCTAGCTACCATTGTACCCTCCTCCAGAAGCTTTCTGCAAATGTTCAGGATTCTGCCACAGAAACATTTAGCTCTAGGTACGGCTACAAAACTATACTAGGAGTAGGGACACCACAAGTTACATTAAGTTTAGAGGGAAGTGTATGCCTGGTAGCTACATACCTTCTCACTGCCTCCACATGCCTTCTAGAGAAAAAAGACACTTGGCTTCCTCCAAGAAGAAATTTTTTCTTTGTGGATCCCTAAGCTCGGATCCCTCATTCTTCTTTCAGAATTTTAACGCCTAATTCAGAGGTTACTGTATGCCCGGTAGCTACCTTTGCACTCCACCACATTGTGCCTATGCAAGATTCCGTATTTGTATACCTGGGAAGTTCTGGAAGCAAACAGGACACTTGTGTAGGGGATCTTTTTACCTGAAGTCTGTAAATTGGGAAGTACATTGCATACACTGACAACTACCATTCCTCCTCCAAACATACTTGGTGAAAGTTTGGGAGCTCTTCCAGGGAGAGAGGGACTTGTGGATTCGGTCAGCAGACCCCTTCAGGCTACGTACCCGACAACGGTAGCTTCCCATTTTGGAGAGGGACGTGCATCTCAAGAAACTTCTCTTGCCTCTGGCTCATCTTGGGTACCAAAACTTTGTGGCTACCTCCACATACAGATTTAGTTTGGGATCACTCTCCTCAGATCGCATTTCAGGGGTGGTACCTGACAACTTTGGCTAGTTTTTTAGGGAACTGCCTGCCTAGGTACCTTCGCTTCCCTTCACTCATCTTGTTTTTATAAAACTTCCTGGGGCTAGCTCCAATCACCCTGCTTCTTATCCCAATACTCAGCTGAAGACCCCTCCATGTTCAGTCCCTCACAGTGCTAGAAACTCTACTTTACAGACGTAGCTACCATGCCTGCTGGCTACCATTGCCTCCCTCCAAGGAAAGCCTATAAAATGTTTGGGGATTCTGCCTGAGAAACATTTAGCTCTGGGTACCGGATACAAAGCCCTTCAGAATAGGGACACTGCAAGTTGACCAAGTTTAGAGGGAAGTGTATGCCTGGTAGCTTCTGCTGCCTTCTCACCTCGACATGCTTCTAGAAAAAAGACTTGGCTTCCTCCCAGAGAGATTTTTTCTTTGTGGATCCTATTTCTCGGATCCCTCTAGGCTAGCTATGAGAGGTACTGCCTAAGTCAGAGGTTGCTTCCATGCCCGGTGGCTACCTTTGCCTCCTACATTGTACTTATGCAGAATTCTGTGTTACCCTGGACAAGTTCTGGAAAAGCAGGACACCCGTATGGGGGATCTACCTGAATCCTGGCCAAATTGGGAAGTACGTGCATGCCCAGTAGCTACCCGTTCCTCACCTCCCAACGACATGCTTGGTGAAAGTTTTAGGGCTCTTCCAGAGAGAGAGGGACTTGTGGATTAGGATCCTTGGACCCCTTCAGGCTACGTACCCGACAGCAGTGGCCAATTTTGGAGGGAGGTGCCTGCCTAGAGGCTTCTCTTGCCTCTGGCCTCACATCTTGGTTGCCAAAGGCTTTGTGGCTTACCTCCACATACAGATTTAGTTTCAGGATCCTCTCCTCAGATCGCTTCAGGGGAGGTACCTGACAACTTTGGCTAGTTTTCGAAGGAGCTTCCTGCCTGGGTACCTTCACTTCCCTTAGCTCATCTTGTTTTGCAAAACTTCTGGGCTGGCCTCCAAATACACAACTGCTTATCAATACTGTAGAAGGCCCCAGCGTTAAGTCACCTCACAAGTTTGGTACTCCTACTTTGGAGGTAGCTGCATGCCTGCTGGCTACCATTACCTCCTCCAGGAAAACTTCTGCCAAATGTTTAAAGTTCTGCCTACAAAACATTTAGCTCTGGGTATACGGCTGCAAAGCCCTTCTGAGTGGGGACACTGGGATTACGGCCAGGGTTGCCAGAGGGAAGTGTATGCCTGGTAACTGTACCCTTGCCTTCTCACCTCGGCATGCTTCTAGAAAAAAGACATGGCTTCCTCCAAGAGAGATTTTTTCTTTGTGGATCCTAAACTCGGATCCCTCTAGGCTAACTAACTGAAGATGCTGCCTGGTTCAGAGGTTTTCACATGCCCGGTAGCTACCTTTGCCTCCATTACATTGTGCACTTATGCAAACTTCTTTTATTTACCTGCCTAAGTTCACTGGAAAAACAGGACACCCGTATGGGGGATCTGCCTGAAGTCTGGCCAAATTGGGAAGTACGATGCATAGCCCAGTAGCTACCCACGTTCCTCCTCCCAGGCATGCTTGGTGAAAGTTTTGGAGCTCTTCCAGAGAGAGAGGGACTTGTGGATTCGGTCCATGAGCCCTTCAGGCCATGTACCCATTAACATTGTGCCAATTTTGGAGAGAGGTGCATCTCAAGAGGCTTCTCTTGCCTCTGGCTCATCTTAGTTGCCAAAACTTTATTGGCTACCTCCACATACAAAATTTAGTTTGGGATCCTCCTCCTCCAAGGTCGCTTCAGAGGAGGTACCCCTGACAACTTCAACCAGTTACCGAGGGGCTTCCTGCCTGGGTACCTTCCACTTCCAGCCAACTCATCTTGTTTTGCAAAAGTTCTGGGCTAGCTCCAAATACACAACTGCTTGTCAATACCAACTGAAGACCCCATTAAGTCCCCTCACAAAGTTTAATCTGCTTTGGAGGTAGCTGCATGCCTATTTTGCTTCTCATTGCCTCCTCAAGAGAAGCTTCTTAAATGTTTGGGATTCTGCCTGAGAAACATTTAGCTCTAGGTACCGGCCTGCAAAGCCCTTCAGTGTAGGGACACCACAAGTTCGGCCAAGTTCAGAGGGAAGTGTATGCCTGGTAGCTACCCTTGCGCCTTCTCACCTCGGCATGCTTCTAGAAAAAGACTTGGCTTCCTCCAAGAGAGATTTTTTCTTTGTGGATCCTTCTCGGATCCTCACTGGGCTAACTAACAGAGGAGTTTGCCTAATTCAGAGGATTTGCTCACATGCCCGGTAACTACCTTTGCCTCCATACATTGTACTTATGCAAAATACTTTGTGCCTGCACAAATTCTGGAAAAGCCAGGACACCCGTAAGGGGGATCTACCTGAAGTCTGGCCAGGATTAGGGAAGTACGTGCATGCCCAGGCGCTGCCCGTTCCTCCTCCCAGACATACTTGGTGAAGGATTTTGGGCTCTTCCAGAGAGAGGGACTTATTAAGTTGATCCTTGAACCCCTTCAGACTACGTACCCGAAAACTGTGATGGCAATTTTGGAGGTACATGCATGCCAAGAAGGCTTCTCTTGCCTCTGGCTCATCTTGGTTGCCAAAACTTTGTGGCTACCTCCACATGCAGATTTAGTTTAAAGTCCTCTCCTCAGATCGGCTTCAGAGGAGAGTACCTGACAACAGCCAGGATTTTCGAGGGAGCTACCTGCCTGGAACCTTCAACTACTTCCTTCGCTCATCTTGTTTTGCAAAACTTCTGGAGCTAGCTCCAAATACACAACTGCTTGTCAATACCAGCTGAAGACCCCTCCGCATTCAGTCCTCCCTTATTTTGGCTCTACTTTGGAGGTAGCTGCATGCCTGCTGGCTATTTGCCTCCTCCAGGGAAGAAACTACAAATGTTTGGGATTCTGCCTGAGAAACATTTAGCTCTGAAAATTTCTGTACAAAACCCATCAGAAGTAGGGACACCTAGGATTCTAAGAGCCAAATTTAGAGGGAAGTGTATGCACCTGGTAGCTACCCTTGCCTTCTCACCTAAACGTACTTCTAGAAAAAAGACTTGGCTTCCTCCAAGGGTACATACATTGTGGATCCCAAACTCCAGATCCCATCTGGGCTAGCTAACAGAGAATTTTGCCTGGTTCAGGGGTTGCTACACATACCCAGTAGCTACTAACTGCCTCCTACGTTGTACCTATGCAAAATTCTGTGTTACCTGCACAAGTTCTGGAAAAGCAAGTTCCGTATGAGAGGATCTACCTGAGAATCACCAACAGAATTAGGAAGTACGTGCATGCCCAGTAGCTTCTGGATTCCATCCTCCCAGACATGCTTGGTGGAAGTTTTGGGGCTCTTCCAGGGAGAGAGGGACTTGTGGATTAAGTCCTGCAGACCTTTGAACTACGTACCCGACAACATTAGCCAATTTTGAAGGGAACGTGCATGCCAAGAGGCTTCTCTTACTTCTCTGGCTCATCTTGGTACAAAACTTTATTTCTACCTCCACATACAGATTTAGTTTGAGATCCTCTCCTCAGGTCAGCTTCAGGGGAAAATTTTTGACAACTTTAGCTAGTTTCCAAGAGAATTTCCACTAGCACCAGGTACCTTCACTTGCCAGCTCATCTTGTTTTGCAAAACTTCTGGGCTAGCTCCAAATACACTTTGCTTATCAATACCAGCTGAAGACCCCAGCGATTAGTCCACCTCACTATTTTGACTCCTACTTTGGAGGTAACTGCATGCCTGCTAGCTGCCATTGCCTCCTCCAGGGAAGCTTCTGCAAATGTTTGGGATTAACACAGAGAAACATTTAGCTCTGGAATTTTGACTGCTAAGCCCTTCAGGGTAGGAACACTACAAGTTCGACCAGGATTTAGGGGGAAGTGTATGCCTGGTAGCTACCCTTGCCTTCTCACCTCAAATAGCTTCTAGAAAAAAGACTTGGCTTCCTCCCAGAGAATTTTTTTCTTTGTGGATCTGCTTCCCGGATCCTCTAGGCTAGCTAACAGAGTATTTTGCCTAATTCAGAGGAGTTTGCTACCTTGTAGCTTGCTTTGCCTCCACCACATTGTACTTATGCAAAATTCTGTGTTGCCTGCACAAGTTCTGGAAAAGCAGGACACTTCGTATGGAGGATCTACCTGAAGTCTGGCCGTGGGAAATGCGTGCATGCCCAGTAGCTACCCGTTCCTCCTCTGAGGCATATACAGTGAGAAGTTTTGGGGCTCTTCCAGAGAGAGAGGGACTTGTGGATTCGGTCCACTAGGCCCACTCAGGCCTACGTGCTGACAACATGGCAGCCAATTTTGGAAGGGGCGATGCATGCCAGGAAACTTCTCTTGCCTCTGGCTCATCATGAATTTGCCAAAACTTTGTGAAAACACTCCACATACAGATTTAGTTTGGGATCCTCTCCTCAGATCGCTGGGGAGGTGCCTGACAGCACAGGCCAGTTTTCGAGGGAGCTACACTGCCTGGGTACCTTCACTTCCATTCGCTCATCTTGTTTTGCAAAACTTCTAGGCTAGCTCCAAATACACAACTGCTTGTCAATACCAGCTGAAGAAGACCCCCACCGCGTTAAGTCCCTCACGAATTTTGGCTCTACTTTGGAGGTAGCTGCATGCCTGCTGGCTACCATTGCCTCATCCAGGGAAGCTTCTGCCAAATGTTTGGGATTCTGCCTGAGAAACATTTAGCTCTGGGTACCCGGATGCAAAGCCCTTCAGAATTTAGGGACACCTAGAAAGTTCGGCCAAGTTTAGAGGGAAGTGTATGCCTGGTAGCTTCACCCTTGCCTTCTCTCCTCAGTATGCTTCTAGAAAAAGACTTTGGCTTCCTCCAAGAGAGATTTACTCTTTGTGGATCCTAAACTCGGATCCCTGGGCTAGCCCAACAGAGGTACACTTCCCCTGAATTCAGAGGTTGCTACATGTGTCTTCTGCCCCCGCCTCCACTACAGTTGTACTTATGCAAAATTCTGTATTTACCTGCACAGGATCTGGAAAAAGCAGGACACCCACGTGTCAGGATCCTACCTGAAGTAGCCAAATTGGGAAGTCTGTGCATACTAGTGGCTACCACGTTCCTCCTCCCAGGCATACTTGGTGAAAGTTTTGGGGCTCTTCCAGAGAGAGAGGGACTTGTGGATTCGATCACCAGACCCCCTTCCCGCTACCTACGCTTGACAACATTAGTAATTTTGGAGGAAGATTCACATGCCAAGAGGCTTCTCTTGCATCTAGCTCATCTTGGTTACCAAAACTTTGTGGCCTACCTCCACCTTGGGATTTGGATTTGAATCCACTCTCCTCAGATCGCTTCAGGGGAGGTACCTGACAACTTTGGCAAGTTTTAGAGCTAGCTACCTTATAGGTACCTTCACACTTCCCTTCGCTCCGTCTTGTTTTGCAAAACTTCTGGGCTAGCTCCAAATACACACAACTGCTTGTCAATGCACCAGCTGAAGACCCCTCAGCGTTAAGTTCACTCCTGAGTTTTGGCTCTAGCACAGATTGCTACATGCCTGCTGGCTTCCATTGCCTCACTCCAGGAAAACTACTGCAAATGTTTGGGATTCTGCCTGAGAAGCATTTAGCTCTAGGTACACGGCTGCAAAACCCTTCAGGGTAGGGACACCACTAGGATTAGAGAAACTTGGATTTAAGAGGGAAGTGTATGCCTAGTAGCTACCCTTGCCTTCCTCACCTCGGCACATGCTTCTAGAAAAAAGATTTGGCTTACCACATCCAAGAGAGATTTTTTCTTTGAGGATCCTAAGCCCGGTTCCCTCCTAGGCTGGAAATTAACAGAGAATTCTGGCTAATTTGGACGTTGGTACATGCCCGCTAGCTACCTTTACCTCCACCACATTGTACTTATGCAAAATTCTGTGTTACCTGCACAAGTTCTGGAAAAGCAGGACACCCGTATGGGGATCTACCTGAAGTCTGGCCAAATTGGGAAGTACGTGCATGCCCAGTAGCTACCCGTTCCTCCTCCCAGGCATACTTGGTGAAAGTTTTGGGGCTCTTCCAGAGAGAGAGGGACTTGTGGATTCGGTCCGCAGACCCCTTCAGGCTACGTACCCGACAACATTGGCCAATTTTGGAGGGAGGTGCATGCCAAGAGGCTTCTCTTGCCTCTGGCTCATCTTGGTTGCCAAAACTTTGTGGCTACCTCCACATACAGATTTAGTTTGGGATCCTCTCCTCAGATCGCTTCAGGGGAGGTACCTGACAACTTTGGCCAGTTTTCGAGGGAGCTACCTGCCTGGGTACCTTCACTTCCCTTCGCTCATCTTGTTTTGCAAAACTTCTGGGCTAGCTCCAAATACACAACTGCTTGTCAATACCAGCTGAAGACCCCTCCGCGTTAAGTCCCTCACAATTTTGGCTCTACTTTGGAGGTAGCTGCATGCCTGCTGGCTACCATTGCCTCCTCCAGGGAAGCTTCTGCAAATGTTTGGGATTCTGCCTGAGAAACATTTAGCTCTGGGTACCGGCTGCAAAGCCCTTCAGGGTAGGGACACCACAAGTTCGGCCAAGTTTAGAGGGAAGTGTATGCCTGGTAGCTACCCTTGCCTTCTCACCTCGGCATGCTTCTAGAAAAAAGACTTGGCTTCCTCCAAGAGAGATTTTTTCTTTGTGGATCCTAAACTCGGATCCCTCTAGGCTAGCTAACAGAGAATTTTGCCTAATTCAGAGGTTGCTACATGCCCGGTAGCTACCTTTGCCTCCACCACATTGTACTTATGCAAAATTCTGTGTTACCTGCACAAGTTCTGGAAAAGCAGGACACCCGTATGGGGGATCTACCTGAAGTCTGGCCAAATTGGGAAGTACGTGCATGCCCAGTAGCTACCCGTTCCTCCTCCCAGGCATACTTGGTGAAAGTTTTGGGGCTCTTCCAGAGAGAGAGGGACTTGTGGATTCGGTCCGCAGACCCCTTCAGGCTACGTACCCGACAACATTGGCCAATTTTGGAGGGAGGTGCATGCCAAGAGGCTTCTCTTGCCTCTGGCTCATCTTGGTTGCCAAAACTTTGTGGCTACCTCCACATACAGATTTAGTTTGGGATCCTCTCCTCAGATCGCTTCAGGGAGGTACCTGACAACTTTGGCCAGTTTTCGAGGGAGCTACCTGCCTGGGTACCTTCACTTCCCTTCGCTCATCTTGTTTTGCAAAACTTCTGGGCTAGCTCCAAATACACAACTGCTTGTCAATACCAGCTGAAGACCCTCCGCGTTAAGTTCCTCACAATTTTGGCTCTACTTTGGAGGTAGCTGCATGCCTGCTGGCTACCATTGCCTCCTCCAGGGAAGCTTCTGCAAATGTTTGGGATTCTGCCTGAGAAACATTTAGCTCTGGGTACCGGCTGCAAAGCCCTTCAGGGTAGGGACACCACAAGTTCGGCCAAGTTTAGAGGGAAGTGTATGCCTGGTAGCTACCCTTGCCTTCTCACCTCGGCATGCTTCTAGAAAAAAGACTTGGCTTCCTCCAAGAGAGATTTTTTCTTTGTGGATCCTAAACTCGGATCCCTCTAGGCTAGCTAACAGAGAATTTTGCCTAATTCAGAGGTTGCTACATGCCCGGTAGCTACCTTTGCCTCCACCACATTGTACTTATGCAAAATTCTGTGTTACCTGCACAAGTTCTGGAAAAGCAGGACACCCGTATGGGGGATCTACCTGAAGTCTGGCCAAATTGGGAAGTACGTGCATGCCCAGTAGCTACCCGTTCCTCCTCCCAGGCATACTTGGTGAAAGTTTTGGGGCTCTTCCAGAGAGAGAGGGACTTGTGGATTCGGTCCGCAGACCCCTTCAGGCTACGTACCCGACAACATTGGCCAATTTTGGAGGGAGGTGCATGCCAAGAGGCTTCTCTTGCCTCTGGCTCATCTTGGTTGCCAAAACTTTGTGGCTACCTCCACATACAGATTTAGTTTGGGATCCTCTCCTCAGATCGCTTCAGGGGAGGTACCTGACAACTTTGGCCAGTTTTCGAGGGAGCTACCTGCCTGGGTACCTTCACTTCCCTTCGCTCATCTTGTTTTGCAAAACTTCTGGGCTAGCTCCAAATACACAACTGCTTGTCAATACCAGCTGAAGACCCCCCGCGTTAAGTCCCTCACAATTTTGGCTCTACTTTGGACGTAGCTGCATGCCTGCTGGCTACCATTGCCTCCTCCAGGGAAGCTTCTGCAAATGTTTGGGATTCTGCCTGAGAAACATTTAGCTCTGGGTACCGGCTGCAAAGCCCTTCAGGGTAGGGACACCACAAGTTCGGCCAAGTTTAGAGGGAAGTGTATGCCTGGTAGCTACCCTTGCCTTCTCACCTCGGCATGCTTCTAGAAAAAGACTTGGCTTCCTCCAAGAGAGATTTTTTCTTTGTGGATCCTAAACTCGGATCCCTCTAGGCTAGCTAACAGAGAATTTTGCCTAATTCAGAGGTTGCTACATGCCCGGTAGCTACCTTTGCCTCCACCACATTGTACTTATGCAAAATTCTGTGTTACCTGCACAAGTTCTGGAAAAGCAGGACACCCGTATGGGGGATCTACCTGAAGTCTGGCCAAATTGGGAAGTACGTGCATGCCCAGTAGCTACCCGTTCCTCCTCCCAGGCATACTTGGTGAAAGTTTTGGGGCTCTTCCAGAGAGAGAGGGACTTGTGGATTCGGTCCGCAGACCCCTTCAGGCTACGTACCCGACAACATTGGCCAATTTTGGAGGGAGGTGCATGCCAAGAGGCTTCTCTTGCCTCTGGCTCATCTTGGTTGCCAAAACTTTGTGGCTACCTCCACATACAGATTTAGTTTGGGATCCTCTCCTCAGATCGCTTCAGGGGAGGTACCTGACAACTTTGGCCAGTTTTCGAGGGAGCTACCTGCCTGGGTACCTTCACTTCCCTTCTCATCTTGTTTTGCAAAACTTCTGGGCTAGCTCCAAATACACAACTGCTTGTCAATACCAGCTGAAGACCCCTCCGCGTTAAGTCTCCTCACAATTTTGGCTCTACTTTGGGTAGCTGCATGCCTGCTGGCTACCATTGCCTCCTCCAGGAAGCTTCTGCAAATGTTTGGGATTCTGCCTGAGAAACATTTAGCTCTGGGTACCAGCTGCAAAGCCCTTCAGGGTAGGGACACCACAAGTTCGGCCAAGTTTAGAGGGAAGTGTATGCCTGGTAGCTACCCTTGCCTTCTCACCTCGGCATGCTTCTAGAAAAAAGACTTGGCTTCCTCCAAGAGAGATTTTTTCTTTGTGGATCCTAAACTCGGATCCCTCTAGGCTAGCTAACAGAGAATTTTGCCTAATTCAGAGGTTGCTACATGCCCGGTAGCTACCTTTGCCTCCACCACATTGTACTTATGCAAAATTCTGTGTTACCTGCACAAGTTCTGGAAAAGCAGGACACCCGTATGGGGATCTACCTGAAGTCTGGCCAAATTGGGAAGTACGTGCATGCCCAGTAGCTACCCGTTCCTCCTCCCAGGCATACTTGGTGAAAGTTTTGGGGCTCTTCCAGAGAGAGAGGGACTTGTGGATTCGGTCCGCAGACCCCTTCAGGCTACGTACCCGACAACATTGGCCAATTTTGGAGGGAGGTGCATGCCAAGAGGCTTCTCTTGCCTCTGGCTCATCTTGGTTGCCAAAACTTTGTGGCTACCTCCACATACAGATTTAGTTTGGGATCCTCTCCTCAGATCGCTTCAGGGGAGGTACCTGACAACTCTGGCCAGTTTTCGAGGGAGCTACCTGCCTGGGTACCTTCACTTCCCTTCGCTCATCTTGTTTTGCAAAACTTTTGGGCTAGCTCCAAATACACAACTGCTTGTCAATACCAGCTGAAGACCCCTCCGCGTTAAGTCCCTCACAATTTTGGCTCTACTTTGGAGGTAGCTGCATGCCTGCTGGCTACCATTGCCTCCTCCAGGGAAGCTTCTGCAAATGTTTCGGATTCTGCCTGAGAAACATTTAGCTCTGGGTACCGGCTGCAAAGCCCTTCAGGGTAGGGACACCACAAGTTCGGCCAAGTTTAGAGGGAAGTGTATGCCTGGTAGCTACCCTTGCCTTCTCACCTCGGCATGCTTCTAGAAAAAAGACTTGGCTTCCTCCAAGAGAGATTTTTTCTTTGTGGATCCTAAACTCGGATCCCTCTAGGCTAGCTAACAGAGAATTTTGCCTAATTCAGAGGTTGCTACATGCCCGGTAGCTACCTTTGCCTCCACCACATTGTACTTATGCAAAATTCTGTGTTACCTGCACAAGTTCTGGAAAAGCAGGACACCCGTATGGGGGATCTACCTGAAGTCTGGCCAAATTGGGAAGTACGTGCATGCCCAGTAGCTACCCGTTCCTCCTCCCAGGCATACTTGGTGAAAGTTTTGGGGCTCTTCCAGAGAGAGAGGGACTTGTGGATTCGGTCCGCAGACCCCTTCAGGCTACGTACCCGACAACATTGGCCAATTTTGGAGGGAGGTGCATGCCAAGAGGCTTCTCTTGCCTCTGGCTCATCTTGGTTGCCAAAACTTTGTGGCTACCTCCACATACAGATTTAGTTCGGGATCCTCTCCTCAGATCGCTTCAGGGGAGGTACCTGACAACTTTGGCCAGTTTTCGAGGGAGCTACCTGCCTGGGTACCTTCACTTCCCTTCGCTCATCTTGTTTTGCAAAACTTTTGGGCTAGCTCCAAATACACAACTGCTTGTCAATACCAGCTGAAGACCCCTCCGCGTTAAGTTCCTCACAATTTTGGCTCTACTTTGGAGGTAGCTGCATGCCTGCTGGCTACCATTGCCTCCTCCAGGGAAGCTTCTGCAAATGTTTGGGATTCTGCCTGAGAAACATTTAGCTCTGGGTACCGGCTGCAAAGCCCTTCAGGGTAGGGACACCACAAGTTCGGCCAAGTTTAGAGGGAAGTGTATGCCTGGTAGCTACCCTTGCCTTCTCACCTCGGCATGCTTCTAGAAAAAAGACTTGGCTTCCTCCAAGAGAGATTTTTTCTTTGTGGATCCTAAACTCGGATCCCTCTAGGCTAGCTAACAGAGAATTTTGCCTAATTCAGAGGTTGCTACATGCCCGGTAGCTACCTTTGCCTCCACCACATTGTACTTATGCAAAATTCTGTGTTACCTGCACAAGTTCTGGAAAAGCAGGACACCCGTATGGGGGATCTACCTGAAGTCTGGCCAAATTGGGAAGTACGTGCATGCCCAGTAGCTACCCGTTCCTCCTCCCAGGCATACTTGGTGAAAGTTTTGGGGCTCTTCCAGAGAGAGAGGGACTTGTGGATTCGGTCCGCAGACCCCTTCAGGCTACGTACCCGACAACATTGGCCAATTTTGGAGGGAGGTGCATGCCAAGAGGCTTCTCTTGCCTCTGGCTCATCTTGGTTGCCAAAACTTTGTGGCTACCTCCACATACAGATTTAGTTTGGGATCCTCTCCTCAGATCGCTTCAGGGGAGGTACCTGACAACTTTGGCCAGTTTTCGAGGGAGCTACCTGCCTGGGTACCTTCACTTCCCTTCGCTCATCTTGTTTTGCAAAACTTCTGGGCTAGCTCCAAATACACAACTGCTTGTCAATACCAGCTGAAGACCCCTCCGCGTTAAGTCCCTCACAATTTTGGCTCTACTTTGGAGGTAGCTGCATGCCTGCTGGCTACCATTGCCTCCTCCAGGGAAGCTTCTGCAAATGTTTGGGATTCTGCCTGAGAAACATTTAGCTCTGGGTACCGGCTGCAAAGCCCTTCAGGGTAGGGACACCACAAGTTCGGCCAAGTTTAGAGGGAAGTGTATGCCTGGTAGCTACCCTTGCCTTCTCACCTCGGCATGCTTCTAGAAAAAAGACTTGGCTTCCTCCAAGAGAGATTTTTTCTTTGTGGATCCTAAACTCGGATCCCTCTAGGCTAGCTAACAGAGAATTTTGCCTAATTCAGAGGTTGCTACATGCCCGGTAGCTACCTTTGCCTCCACCACATTGTACTTATGCAAAATTCTGTGTTACCTGCACAAGTTCTGGAAAAGCAGGACACCCGTATGGGGGATCTACCTGAAGTCTGGCCAAATTGGGAAGTACGTGCATGCCCAGTAGCTACCCGTTCCTCCTCCCAGGCATACTTGGTGAAAGTTTTGGGGCTCTTCCAGAGAGAGAGGGACTTGTGGATTCGGTCCGCAGACCCCTTCAGGCTACGTACCCGACAACATTGGCCAATTTTGGAGGGAGGTGCATGCCAAGAGGCTTCTCTTGCCTCTGGCTCATCTTGGTTGCCAAAACTTTGTGGCTACCTCCACATACAGATTTAGTTTGGGATCCTCTCCTCAGATCGCTTCAGGGGAGGTACCTGACAACTTTGGCCAGTTTTCGAGGGAGCTACCTGCCTGGGTACCTTCACTTCCCTTCGCTCATCTTGTTTTGCAAAACTTTTGGGCTAGCTCCAAATACACAACTGCTTGTCAATACCAGCTGAAGACCCCCCCGCGTTAAGTCCCTCTCACAATTTTGGCTCTACTTTGGAGGTAGCTGCATGCCTGCTGGCTACCATTGCCTCCTCCAGGGAAGCTTCTGCAAATGTTTGGGATTCTGCCTGAGAAACATTTAGCTCTGGGTACCGGCTGCAAAGCCCTTCAGGGTAGGGACACCACAAGTTCGGCCAAGTTTAGAGGGAAGTGTATGCCTGGTAGCTACCCTTGCCTTCTCACCTCGGCATGCTTCTAGAAAAAAGACTTGGCTTCCTCCAAGAGAGATTTTTTCTTTGTGGATCCTAAACTCGGATCCCTCTAGGCTAGCTAACAGAGAATTTTGCCTAATTCAGAGGTTGCTACATGCCCGGTAGCTACCTTTGCCTCCACCACATTGTACTTATGCAAAATTCTGTGTTACCTGCACAAGTTCTGGAAAAGCAGGACACCCGTATGGGGGATCTACCTGAAGTCTGGCCAAATTGGGAAGTACGTGCATGCCCAGTAGCTACCCGTTCCTCCTCCCAGGCATACTTGGTGAAAGTTTTGGGGCTCTTCCAGAGAGAGAGGGACTTGTGGATTCGGTCCGCAGACCCCTTCAGGCTACGTACCCGACAACATTGGCCAATTTTGGAGGGAGGTGCATGCCAAGAGGCTTCTCTTGCCTCTGGCTCATCTTGGTTGCCAAAACTTTGTGGCTACCTCCACATACAGATTTAGTTCGGGATCCTCTCCTCAGATCGCTTCAGGGGAGGTACCTGACAACTTTGGCCAGTTTTCGAGGGAGCTACCTGCCTGGGTACCTTCACTTCCCTTCGCTCATCTTGTTTTGCAAAACTTTTGGGCTAGCTCCAAATACACAACTGCTTGTCAATACCAGCTGAAGACCCCTCCGCGTTAAGTCCCTCACAATTTTGGCTCTACTTTGGAGGTAGCTGCATGCCTGCTGGCTACCATTGCCTCCTCCAGGGAAGCTTCTGCAAATGTTTGGGATTCTGCCTGAGAAACATTTAGCTCTGGGTACCGGCTGCAAAGCCCTTCAGGGTAGGGACACCACAAGTTCGGCCAAGTTTAGAGGGAAGTGTATGCCTGGTAGCTACCCTTGCCTTCTCACCTCGGCATGCTTCTAGAAAAAAGACTTGGCTTCCTCCAAGAGAGATTTTTTCTTTGTGGATCCTAAACTCGGATCCCTCTAGGCTAGCTAACAGAGAATTTTGCCTAATTCAGAGGTTGCTACATGCCCGGTAGCTACCTTTGCCTCCACCACATTGTACTTATGCAAAATTCTGTGTTACCTGCACAAGTTCTGGAAAAGCAGGACACCCGTATGGGGGATCTACCTGAAGTCTGGCCAAATTGGGAAGTACGTGCATGCCCAGTAGCTACCCGTTCCTCCTCCCAGGCATACTTGGTGAAAGTTTTGGGGCTCTTCCAGAGAGAGAGGGACTTGTGGATTCGGTCCGCAGACCCCTTCAGGCTACGTACCCGACAACATTGGCCAATTTTGGAGGGAGGTGCATGCCAAGAGGCTTCTCTTGCCTCTGGCTCATCTTGGTTGCCAAAACTTTGTGGCTACCTCCACATACAGATTTAGTTCGGGATCCTCTCCTCAGATCGCTTCAGGGGAGGTACCTGACAACTTTGGCCAGTTTTCGAGGGAGCTACCTGCCTGGGTACCTTCACTTCCCTTCGCTCATCTTGTTTTGCAAAACTTTTGGGCTAGCTCCAAATACACAACTGCTTGTCAATACCAGCTGAAGACCCCTCCGCGTTAAGTCCCTCACAATTTTGGCTCTACTTTGGAGGTAGCTGCATGCCTGCTGGCTACCATTGCCTCCTCCAGGGAAGCTTCTGCAAATGTTTGGGATTCTGCCTGAGAAACATTTAGCTCTGGGTACCGGCTGCAAAGCCCTTCAGGGTAGGGACACCACAAGTTCGGCCAAGTTTAGAGGGAAGTGTATGCCTGGTAGCTACCCTTGCCTTCTCACCTCGGCATGCTTCTAGAAAAAAGACTTGGCTTCCTCCAAGAGAGATTTTTTCTTTGTGGATCCTAAACTCGGATCCCTCTAGGCTAGCTAACAGAGAATTTTGCCTAATTCAGAGGTTGCTACATGCCCGGTAGCTACCTTTGCCTCCACCACATTGTACTTATGCAAAATTCTGTGTTACCTGCACAAGTTCTGGAAAAGCAGGACACCCGTATGGGGGATCTACCTGAAGTCTGGCCAAATTGGGAAGTACGTGCATGCCCAGTAGCTACCCGTTCCTCCTCCCAGGCATACTTGGTGAAAGTTTTGGGGCTCTTCCAGAGAGAGAGGGACTTGTGGATTCGGTCCGCAGACCCCTTCAGGCTACGTACCCGACAACATTGGCCAATTTTGGAGGGAGGTGCATGCCAAGAGGCTTCTCTTGCCTCTGGCTCATCTTGGTTGCCAAAACTTTGTGGCTACCTCCACATACAGATTTAGTTTGGGATCCTCTCCTCAGATCGCTTCAGGGGAGGTACCTGACAACTTTGGCCAGTTTTCGAGGGAGCTACCTGCCTGGGTACCTTCACTTCCCTTCGCTCATCTTGTTTTGCAAAACTTTTGGGCTAGCTCCAAATACACAACTGCTTGTCAATACCAGCTGAAGACCCCTCCGCGTTAAGTCCCTCACAATTTTGGCTCTACTTTGGAGGTAGCTGCATGCCTGCTGGCTACCATTGCCTCCTCCAGGGAAGCTTCTGCAAATGTTTGGGATTCTGCCTGAGAAACATTTAGCTCTGGGTACCGGCTGCAAAGCCCTTCAGGGTAGGGACACCACAAGTTCGGCCAAGTTTAGAGGGAAGTGTATGCCTGGTAGCTACCCTTGCCTTCTCACCTCGGCATGCTTCTAGAAAAAAGACTTGGCTTCCTCCAAGAGAGATTTTTTCTTTGTGGATCCTAAACTCGGATCCCTCTAGGCTAGCTAACAGAGAATTTTGCCTAATTCAGAGGTTGCTACATGCCCGGTAGCTACCTTTGCCTCCACCACATTGTACTTATGCAAAATTCTGTGTTACCTGCACAAGTTCTGGAAAAGCAGGACACCCGTGTGGGGGATCTACCTGAAGTCTGGCCAAATTGGGAAGTACGTGCATGCCCAGTAGCTACCCGTTCCTCCTCCCAGGCATACTTGGTGAAAGTTTTGGGGCTCTTCCAGAGAGAGAGGGACTTGTGGATTCGGTCCGCAGACCCCTTCAGGCTACGTACCCGACAACATTGGCCAATTTTGGAGGGAGGTGCATGCCAAGAGGCTTCTCTTGCCTCTGGCTCATCTTGGTTGCCAAAACTTTGTGGCTACCTCCACATACAGATTTAGTTTGGGATCCTCTCCTCAGATCGCTTCAGGGGAGGTACCTGACAACTTTGGCCAGTTTTCGAGGGAGCTACCTGCCTGGGTACCTTCACTTCCCTTCGCTCATCTTGTTTTGCAAAACTTCTGGGCTAGCTCCAAATACACAACTGCTTGTCAATACCAGCTGAAGACCCCTCCGCGTTAAGTCCCTCACAATTTTGGCTCTACTTTGGAGGTAGCTGCATGCCTGCTGGCTACCATTGCCTCCTC
The DNA here is from genome assembly GCF_040182565.1 of Anser cygnoides. Classification (NCBI taxonomy): domain Eukaryota; kingdom Metazoa; phylum Chordata; class Aves; order Anseriformes; family Anatidae; genus Anser; species Anser cygnoides. The sequence goes on from NC_089889.1 coordinate 14,302,288, forward strand.
CAGGGAAGCTTCTGCAAATGTTTGGGATTCTGCCTGAGAAACATTTAGCTCTGGGTACCGGCTGCAAAGCCCTTCAGGGTAGGGACACCACAAGTTCGGCCAAGTTTAGAGGGAAGTGTATGCCTGGTAGCTACCCTTGCCTTCTCACCTCGGCATGCTTCTAGAAAAAAGACTTGGCTTCCTCCAAGAGAGATTTTTTCTTTGTGGATCCTAAACTCGGATCCCTCTAGGCTAGCTAACAGAGAATTTTGCCTAATTCAGAGGTTGCTACATGCCCGGTAGCTACCTTTGCCTCCACCACATTGTACTTATGCAAAATTCTGTGTTACCTGCACAAGTTCTGGAAAAGCAGGACACCCGTATGGGGGATCTACCTGAAGTCTGGCCAAATTGGGAAGTACGTGCATGCCCAGTAGCTACCCGTTCCTCCTCCCAGGCATACTTGGTGAAAGTTTTGGGGCTCTTCCAGAGAGAGAGGGACTTGTGGATTCGGTCCGCAGACCCCTTCAGGCTACGTACCCGACAACATTGGCCAATTTTGGAGGGAGGTGCATGCCAAGAGGCTTCTCTTGCCTCTGGCTCATCTTGGTTGCCAAAACTTTGTGGCTACCTCCACATACAGATTTAGTTTGGGATCCTCTCCTCAGATCGCTTCAGGGGAGGTACCTGACAACTTTGGCCAGTTTTCGAGGGAGCTACCTGCCTGGGTACCTTCACTTCCCTTCGCTCATCTTGTTTTGCAAAACTTTTGGGCTAGCTCCAAATACACAACTGCTTGTCAATACCAGCTGAAGACCCCTCCGCGTTAAGTCCCTCACAATTTTGGCTCTACTTTGGAGGTAGCTGCATGCCTGCTGGCTACCATTGCCTCCTCCAGGGAAGCTTCTGCAAATGTTTGGGATTCTGCCTGAGAAACATTTAGCTCTGGGTACCGGCTGCAAAGCCCTTCAGGGTAGGGACACCACAAGTTCGGCCAAGTTTAGAGGGAAGTGTATGCCTGGTAGCTACCCTTGCCTTCTCACCTCGGCATGCTTCTAGAAAAAAGACTTGGCTTCCTCCAAGAGAGATTTTTTCTTTGTGGATCCTAAACTCGGATCCCTCTAGGCTAGCTAACAGAGAATTTTGCCTAATTCAGAGGTTGCTACATGCCCGGTAGCTACCTTTGCCTCCACCACATTGTACTTATGCAAAATTCTGTGTTACCTGCACAAGTTCTGGAAAAGCAGGACACCCGTATGGGGGATCTACCTGAAGTCTGGCCAAATTGGGAAGTACGTGCATGCCCAGTAGCTACCCGTTCCTCCTCCCAGGCATACTTGGTGAAAGTTTTGGGGCTCTTCCAGAGAGAGAGGGACTTGTGGATTCGGTCCGCAGACCCCTTCAGGCTACGTACCCGACAACATTGGCCAATTTTGGAGGGAGGTGCATGCCAAGAGGCTTCTCTTGCCTCTGGCTCATCTTGGTTGCCAAAACTTTGTGGCTACCTCCACATACAGATTTAGTTTGGGATCCTCTCCTCAGATCGCTTCAGGGGAGGTACCTGACAACTTTGGCCAGTTTTCGAGGGAGCTACCTGCCTGGGTACCTTCACTTCCCTTCGCTCATCTTGTTTTGCAAAACTTTTGGGCTAGCTCCAAATACACAACTGCTTGTCAATACCAGCTGAAGACCCCTCCGCGTTAAGTCCCTCACAATTTTGGCTCTACTTTGGAGGTAGCTGCATGCCTGCTGGCTACCATTGCCTCCTCCAGGGAAGCTTCTGCAAATGTTTGGGATTCTGCCTGAGAAACATTTAGCTCTGGGTACCGGCTGCAAAGCCCTTCAGGGTAGGGACACCACAAGTTCGGCCAAGTTTAGAGGGAAGTGTATGCCTGGTAGCTACCCTTGCCTTCTCACCTCGGCATGCTTCTAGAAAAAAGACTTGGCTTCCTCCAAGAGAGATTTTTTCTTTGTGGATCCTAAACTCGGATCCCTCTAGGCTAGCTAACAGAGAATTTTGCCTAATTCAGAGGTTGCTACATGCCCGGTAGCTACCTTTGCCTCCACCACATTGTACTTATGCAAAATTCTGTGTTACCTGCACAAGTTCTGGAAAAGCAGGACACCCGTATGGGGGATCTACCTGAAGTCTGGCCAAATTGGGAAGTACGTGCATGCCCAGTAGCTACCCGTTCCTCCTCCCAGGCATACTTGGTGAAAGTTTTGGGGCTCTTCCAGAGAGAGAGGGACTTGTGGATTCGGTCCGCAGACCCCTTCAGGCTACGTACCCGACAACATTGGCCAATTTTGGAGGGAGGTGCATGCCAAGAGGCTTCTCTTGCCTCTGGCTCATCTTGGTTGCCAAAACTTTGTGGCTACCTCCACATACAGATTTAGTTCGGGATCCTCTCCTCAGATCGCTTCAGGGGAGGTACCTGACAACTTTGGCCAGTTTTCGAGGGAGCTACCTGCCTGGGTACCTTCACTTCCCTTCGCTCATCTTGTTTTGCAAAACTTCTGGGCTAGCTCCAAATACACAACTGCTTGTCAATACCAGCTGAAGACCCCTCCGCGTTAAGTCCCTCACAATTTTGGCTCTACTTTGGAGGTAGCTGCATGCCTGCTGGCTACCATTGCCTCCTCCAGGGAAGCTTCTGCAAATGTTTGGGATTCTGCCTGAGAAACATTTAGCTCTGGGTACCGGCTGCAAAGCCCTTCAGGGTAGGGACACCACAAGTTCGGCCAAGTTTAGAGGGAAGTGTATGCCTGGTAGCTACCCTTGCCTTCTCACCTCGGCATGCTTCTAGAAAAAAGACTTGGCTTCCTCCAAGAGAGATTTTTTCTTTGTGGATCCTAAACTCGGATCCCTCTAGGCTAGCTAACAGAGAATTTTGCCTAATTCAGAGGTTGCTACATGCCCGGTAGCTACCTTTGCCTCCACCACATTGTACTTATGCAAAATTCTGTGTTACCTGCACAAGTTCTGGAAAAGCAGGACACCCGTATGGGGGATCTACCTGAAGTCTGGCCAAATTGGGAAGTACGTGCATGCCCAGTAGCTACCCGTTCCTCCTCCCAGGCATACTTGGTGAAAGTTTTGGGGCTCTTCCAGAGAGAGAGGGACTTGTGGATTCGGTCCGCAGACCCCTTCAGGCTACGTACCCGACAACATTGGCCAATTTTGGAGGGAGGTGCATGCCAAGAGGCTTCTCTTGCCTCTGGCTCATCTTGGTTGCCAAAACTTTGTGGCTACCTCCACATACAGATTTAGTTCGGGATCCTCTCCTCAGATCGCTTCAGGGGAGGTACCTGACAACTTTGGCCAGTTTTCGAGGGAGCTACCTGCCTGGGTACCTTCACTTCCCTTCGCTCATCTTGTTTTGCAAAACTTTTGGGCTAGCTCCAAATACACAACTGCTTGTCAATACCAGCTGAAGACCCCCCCGCGTTAAGTCCCTCACAATTTTGGCTCTACTTTGGAGGTAGCTGCATGCCTGCTGGCTACCATTGCCTCCTCCAGGGAAGCTTCTGCAAATGTTTGGGATTCTGCCTGAGAAACATTTAGCTCTGGGTACCGGCTGCAAAGCCCTTCAGGGTAGGGACACCACAAGTTCGGCCAAGTTTAGAGGGAAGTGTATGCCTGGTAGCTACCCTTGCCTTCTCACCTCGGCATGCTTCTAGAAAAAAGACTTGGCTTCCTCCAAGAGAGATTTTTTCTTTGTGGATCCTCAACTCGGATCCCTCTAGGCTAGCTAACAGAGAATTTTGCCTAATTCAGAGGTTGCTACATGCCCGGTAGCTACCTTTGCCTCCACCACATTGTACTTATGCAAAATTCTGTGTTACCTGCACAAGTTCTGGAAAAGCAGGACACCCGTATGGGGGATCTACCTGAAGTCTGGCCAAATTGGGAAGTACGTGCATGCCCAGTAGCTACCCGTTCCTCCTCCCAGGCATACTTGGTGAAAGTTTTGGGGCTCTTCCAGAGAGAGAGGGACTTGTGGATTCGGTCCGCAGACCCCTTCAGGCTACGTACCCGACAACATTGGCCAATTTTGGAGGGAGGTGCATGCCAAGAGGCTTCTCTTGCCTCTGGCTCATCTTGGTTGCCAAAACTTTGTGGCTACCTCCACATACAGATTTAGTTCGGGATCCTCTCCTCAGATCGCTTCAGGGGAGGTACCTGACAACTTTGGCCAGTTTTCGAGGGAGCTACCTGCCTGGGTACCTTCACTTCCCTTCGCTCATCTTGTTTTGCAAAACTTTTGGGCTAGCTCCAAATACACAACTGCTTGTCAATACCAGCTGAAGACCCCCCCGCGTTAAGTCCCTCACAATTTTGGCTCTACTTTGGAGGTAGCTGCATGCCTGCTGGCTACCATTGCCTCCTCCAGGGAAGCTTCTGCAAATGTTTGGGATTCTGCCTGAGAAACATTTAGCTCTGGGTACCGGCTGCAAAGCCCTTCAGGGTAGGGACACCACAAGTTCGGCCAAGTTTAGAGGGAAGTGTATGCCTGGTAGCTACCCTTGCCTTCTCACCTCGGCATGCTTCTAGAAAAAAGACTTGGCTTCCTCCAAGAGAGATTTTTTCTTTGTGGATCCTAAACTCGGATCCCTCTAGGCTAGCTAACAGAGAATTTTGCCTAATTCAGAGGTTGCTACATGCCCGGTAGCTACCTTTGCCTCCACCACATTGTACTTATGCAAAATTCTGTGTTACCTGCACAAGTTCTGGAAAAGCAGGACACCCGTATGGGGGATCTACCTGAAGTCTGGCCAAATTGGGAAGTACGTGCATGCCCAGTAGCTACCCGTTCCTCCTCCCAGGCATACTTGGTGAAAGTTTTGGGGCTCTTCCAGAGAGAGAGGGACTTGTGGATTCGGTCCGCAGACCCCTTCAGGCTACGTACCCGACAACATTGGCCAATTTTGGAGGGAGGTGCATGCCAAGAGGCTTCTCTTGCCTCTGGCTCATCTTGGTTGCCAAAACTTTGTGGCTACCTCCACATACAGATTTAGTTCGGGATCCTCTCCTCAGATCGCTTCAGGGGAGGTACCTGACAACTTTGGCCAGTTTTCGAGGGAGCTACCTGCCTGGGTACCTTCACTTCCCTTCGCTCATCTTGTTTTGCAAAACTTTTGGGCTAGCTCCAAATACACAACTGCTTGTCAATACCAGCTGAAGACCCCTCCGCGTTAAGTCCCTCACAATTTTGGCTCTACTTTGGAGGTAGCTGCATGCCTGCTGGCTACCATTGCCTCCTCCAGGGAAGCTTCTGCAAATGTTTGGGATTCTGCCTGAGAAACATTTAGCTCTGGGTACCGGCTGCAAAGCCCTTCAGGGTAGGGACACCACAAGTTCGGCCAAGTTTAGAGGGAAGTGTATGCCTGGTAGCTACCCTTGCCTTCTCACCTCGGCATGCTTCTAGAAAAAAGACTTGGCTTCCTCCAAGAGAGATTTTTTCTTTGTGGATCCTAAACTCGGATCCCTCTAGGCTAGCTAACAGAGAATTTTGCCTAATTCAGAGGTTGCTACATGCCCGGTAGCTACCTTTGCCTCCACCACATTGTACTTATGCAAAATTCTGTGTTACCTGCACAAGTTCTGGAAAAGCAGGACACCCGTATGGGGGATCTACCTGAAGTCTGGCCAAATTGGGAAGTACGTGCATGCCCAGTAGCTACCCGTTCCTCCTCCCAGGCATACTTGGTGAAAGTTTTGGGGCTCTTCCAGAGAGAGAGGGACTTGTGGATTCGGTCCGCAGACCCCTTCAGGCTACGTACCCGACAACATTGGCCAATTTTGGAGGGAGGTGCATGCCAAGAGGCTTCTCTTGCCTCTGGCTCATCTTGGTTGCCAAAACTTTGTGGCTACCTCCACATACAGATTTAGTTCGGGATCCTCTCCTCAGATCGCTTCAGGGGAGGTACCTGACAACTTTGGCCAGTTTTCGAGGGAGCTACCTGCCTGGGTACCTTCACTTCCCTTCGCTCATCTTGTTTTGCAAAACTTTTGGGCTAGCTCCAAATACACAACTGCTTGTCAATACCAGCTGAAGACCCCCCCGCGTTAAGTCCCTCACAATTTTGGCTCTACTTTGGAGGTAGCTGCATGCCTGCTGGCTACCATTGCCTCCTCCAGGGAAGCTTCTGCAAATGTTTGGGATTCTGCCTGAGAAACATTTAGCTCTGGGTACCGGCTGCAAAGCCCTTCAGGGTAGGGACACCACAAGTTCGGCCAAGTTTAGAGGGAAGTGTATGCCTGGTAGCTACCCTTGCCTTCTCACCTCGGCATGCTTCTAGAAAAAAGACTTGGCTTCCTCCAAGAGAGATTTTTTCTTTGTGGATCCTAAACTCGGATCCCTCTAGGCTAGCTAACAGAGAATTTTGCCTAATTCAGAGGTTGCTACATGCCCGGTAGCTACCTTTGCCTCCACTACATTGTACTTATTCAAAATTCTGTGTTACCTGCACAAGTTCTGGAAAAGCAGGACACCCGTGTGGGGGATCTACCTGAAGTCTGGCCAAATTGGGAAGTACGTGCATGCCCAGTAGCTACCCGTTCCTCCTCCCAGGCATACTTGGTGAAAGTTTTGGGGCTCTTCCAGAGAGAGAGGGACTTGTGGATTCGGTCCGCAGACCCCTTCAGGCTACGTACCCGACAACATTGGCCAATTTTGGAGGGAGGTGCATGCCAAGAGGCTTCTCTTGCCTCTGGCTCATCTTGGTTGCCAAAACTTTGTGGCTACCTCCACATACAGATTTAGTTTGGGATCCTCTCCTCAGATCGCTTCAGGGGAGGTACCTGACAACTTTGGCCAGTTTTCGAGGGAGCTACCTGCCTGGGTACCTTCACTTCCCTTCGCTCATCTTGTTTTGCAAAACTTTTGGGCTAGCTCCAAATACACAACTGCTTGTCAATACCAGCTGAAGACCCCTCCGCGTTAAGTCCCTCACAATTTTGGCTCTACTTTGGAGGTAGCTGCATGCCTGCTGGCTACCATTGCCTCCTCCAGGGAAGCTTCTGCAAATGTTTGGGATTCTGCCTGAGAAACATTTAGCTCTGGGTACCGGCTGCAAAGCCCTTCAGGGTAGGGACACCACAAGTTCGGCCAAGTTTAGAGGGAAGTGTATGCCTGGTAGCTACCCTTGCCTTCTCACCTCGGCATGCTTCTAGAAAAAAGACTTGGCTTCCTCCAAGAGAGATTTTTTCTTTGTGGATCCTAAACTCGGATCCCTCTAGGCTAGCTAACAGAGAATTTTGCCTAATTCAGAGGTTGCTACATGCCCGGTAGCTACCTTTGCCTCCACCACATTGTACTTATGCAAAATTCTGTGTTACCTGCACAAGTTCTGGAAAAGCAGGACACCCGTATGGGGGATCTACCTGAAGTCTGGCCAAATTGGGAAGTACGTGCATGCCCAGTAGCTACCCGTTCCTCCTCCCAGGCATACTTGGTGAAAGTTTTGGGGCTCTTCCAGAGAGAGAGGGACTTGTGGATTCGGTCCGCAGACCCCTTCAGGCTACGTACCCGACAACATTGGCCAATTTTGGAGGGAGGTGCATGCCAAGAGGCTTCTCTTGCCTCTGGCTCATCTTGGTTGCCAAAACTTTGTGGCTACCTCCACATACAGATTTAGTTCGGGATCCTCTCCTCAGATCGCTTCAGGGGAGGTACCTGACAACTTTGGCCAGTTTTCGAGGGAGCTACCTGCCTGGGTACCTTCACTTCCCTTCGCTCATCTTGTTTTGCAAAACTTCTGGGCTAGCTCCAAATACACAACTGCTTGTCAATACCAGCTGAAGACCCCCCCGCGTTAAGTCCCTCACAATTTTGGCTCTACTTTGGAGGTAGCTGCATGCCTGCTGGCTACCATTGCCTCCTCCAGGGAAGCTTCTGCAAATGTTTGGGATTCTGCCTGAGAAACATTTAGCTCTGGGTACCGGCTGCAAAGCCCTTCAGGGTAGGGACACCACAAGTTCGGCCAAGTTTAGAGGGAAGTGTATGCCTGGTAGCTACCCTTGCCTTCTCACCTCGGCATGCTTCTAGAAAAAAGACTTGGCTTCCTCCAAGAGAGATTTTTTCTTTGTGGATCCTAAACTCGGATCCCTCTAGGCTAGCTAACAGAGAATTTTGCCTAATTCAGAGGTTGCTACATGCCCGGTAGCTACCTTTGCCTCCACCACATTGTACTTATGCAAAATTCTGTGTTACCTGCACAAGTTCTGGAAAAGCAGGACACCCGTATGGGGGATCTACCTGAAGTCTGGCCAAATTGGGAAGTACGTGCATGCCCAGTAGCTACCCGTTCCTCCTCCCAGGCATACTTGGTGAAAGTTTTGGGGCTCTTCCAGAGAGAGAGGGACTTGTGGATTCGGTCCGCAGACCCCTTCAGGCTACGTACCCGACAACATTGGCCAATTTTGGAGGGAGGTGCATGCCAAGAGGCTTCTCTTGCCTCTGGCTCATCTTGGTTGCCAAAACTTTGTGGCTACCTCCACATACAGATTTAGTTTGGGATCCTCTCCTCAGATCGCTTCAGGGGAGGTACCTGACAACTTTGGCCAGTTTTCGAGGGAGCTACCTGCCTGGGTACCTTCACTTCCCTTCGCTCATCTTGTTTTGCAAAACTTTTGGGCTAGCTCCAAATACACAACTGCTTGTCAATACCAGCTGAAGACCCCCCCGCGTTAAGTCCCTCACAATTTTGGCTCTACTTTGGAGGTAGCTGCATGCCTGCTGGCTACCATTGCCTCCTCCAGGGAAGCTTCTGCAAATGTTTGGGATTCTGCCTGAGAAACATTTAGCTCTGGGTACCGGCTGCAAAGCCCTTCAGGGTAGGGACACCACAAGTTCGGCCAAGTTTAGAGGGAAGTGTATGCCTGGTAGCTACCCTTGCCTTCTCACCTCGGCATGCTTCTAGAAAAAAGACTTGGCTTCCTCCAAGAGAGATTTTTTCTTTGTGGATCCTAAACTCGGATCCCTCTAGGCTAGCTAACAGAGAATTTTGCCTAATTCAGAGGTTGCTACATGCCCGGTAGCTACCTTTGCCTCCACCACATTGTACTTATGCAAAATTCTGTGTTACCTGCACAAGTTCTGGAAAAGCAGGACACCCGTATGGGGGATCTACCTGAAGTCTGGCCAAATTGGGAAGTACGTGCATGCCCAGTAGCTACCCGTTCCTCCTCCCAGGCATACTTGGTGAAAGTTTTGGGGCTCTTCCAGAGAGAGAGGGACTTGTGGATTCGGTCCGCAGACCCCTTCAGGCTACGTACCCGACAACATTGGCCAATTTTGGAGGGAGGTGCATGCCAAGAGGCTTCTCTTGCCTCTGGCTCATCTTGGTTGCCAAAACTTTGTGGCTACCTCCACATACAGATTTAGTTTGGGATCCTCTCCTCAGATCGCTTCAGGGGAGGTACCTGACAACTTTGGCCAGTTTTCGAGGGAGCTACCTGCCTGGGTACCTTCACTTCCCTTCGCTCATCTTGTTTTGCAAAACTTTTGGGCTAGCTCCAAATACACAACTGCTTGTCAATACCAGCTGAAGACCCCCCGCGTTAAGTCCCTCACAATTTTGGCTCTACTTTGGAGGTAGCTGCATGCCTGCTGGCTACCATTGCCTCCTCCAGGGAAGCTTCTGCAAATGTTTGGGATTCTGCCTGAGAAACATTTAGCTCTGGGTACCGGCTGCAAAGCCCTTCAGGGTAGGGACACCACAAGTTCGGCCAAGTTTAGAGGGAAGTGTATGCCTGGTAGCTACCCTTGCCTTCTCACCTCGGCATGCTTCTAGAAAAAAGACTTGGCTTCCTCCAAGAGAGATTTTTTCTTTGTGGATCCTAAACTCGGATCCCTCTAGGCTAGCTAACAGAGAATTTTGCCTAATTCAGAGGTTGCTACATGCCCGGTAGCTACCTTTGCCTCCACCACATTGTACTTATGCAAAATTCTGTGTTACCTGCACAAGTTCTGGAAAAGCAGGACACCCGTATGGGGGATCTACCTGAAGTCTGGCCAAATTGGGAAGTACGTGCATGCCCAGTAGCTACCCGTTCCTCCTCCCAGGCATACTTGGTGAAAGTTTTGGGGCTCTTCCAGAGAGAGAGGGACTTGTGGATTCGGTCCGCAGACCCCTTCAGGCTACGTACCCGACAACATTGGCCAATTTTGGAGGGAGGTGCATGCCAAGAGGCTTCTCTTGCCTCTGGCTCATCTTGGTTGCCAAAACTTTGTGGCTACCTCCACATACAGATTTAGTTCGGGATCCTCTCCTCAGATCGCTTCAGGGGAGGTACCTGACAACTTTGGCCAGTTTTCGAGGGAGCTACCTGCCTGGGTACCTTCACTTCCCTTCGCTCATCTTGTTTTGCAAAACTTTTGGGCTAGCTCCAAATACACAACTGCTTGTCAATACCAGCTGAAGACCCCCCCGCGTTAAGTCCCTCACAATTTTGGCTCTACTTTGGAGGTAGCTGCATGCCTGCTGGCTACCATTGCCTCCTCCAGGGAAGCTTCTGCAAATGTTTGGGATTCTGCCTGAGAAACATTTAGCTCTGGGTACCGGCTGCAAAGCCCTTCAGGGTAGGGACACCACAAGTTCGGCCAAGTTTAGAGGGAAGTGTATGCCTGGTAGCTACCCTTGCCTTCTCACCTCGGCATGCTTCTAGAAAAAAGACTTGGCTTCCTCCAAGAGAGATTTTTTCTTTGTGGATCCTAAACTCGGATCCCTCTAGGCTAGCTAACAGAGAATTTTGCCTAATTCAGAGGTTGCTACATGCCCGGTAGCTACCTTTGCCTCCACCACATTGTACTTATGCAAAATTCTGTGTTACCTGCACAAGTTCTGGAAAAGCAGGACACCCGTATGGGGGATCTACCTGAAGTCTGGCCAAATTGGGAAGTACGTGCATGCCCAGTAGCTACCCGTTCCTCCTCCCAGGCATACTTGGTGAAAGTTTTGGGGCTCTTCCAGAGAGAGAGGGACTTGTGGATTCGGTCCGCAGACCCCTTCAGGCTACGTACCCGACAACATTGGCCAATTTTGGAGGGAGGTGCATGCCAAGAGGCTTCTCTTGCCTCTGGCTCATCTTGGTTGCCAAAACTTTGTGGCTACCTCCACATACAGATTTAGTTCGGGATCCTCTCCTCAGATCGCTTCAGGGGAGGTACCTGACAACTTTGGCCAGTTTTCGAGGGAGCTACCTGCCTGGGTACCTTCACTTCCCTTCGCTCATCTTGTTTTGCAAAACTTCTGGGCTAGCTCCAAATACACAACTGCTTGTCAATACCAGCTGAAGACCCCTCCGCGTTAAGTCCCTCACAATTTTGGCTCTACTTTGGAGGTAGCTGCATGCCTGCTGGCTACCATTGCCTCCTCCAGGGAAGCTTCTGCAAATGTTTGGGATTCTGCCTGAGAAACATTTAGCTCTGGGTACCGGCTGCAAAGCCCTTCAGGGTAGGGACACCACAAGTTCGGCCAAGTTTAGAGGGAAGTGTATGCCTGGTAGCTACCCTTGCCTTCTCACCTCGGCATGCTTCTAGAAAAAAGACTTGGCTTCCTCCAAGAGAGATTTTTTCTTTGTGGATCCTAAACTCGGATCCCTCTAGGCTAGCTAACAGAGAATTTTGCCTAATTCAGAGGTTGCTACATGCCCGGTAGCTAACTTTGCCTCCACCACATTGTACTTATGCAAAATTCTGTGTTACCTGCACAAGTTCTGGAAAAGCAGGACACCCGTATGGGGGATCTACCTGAAGTCTGGCCAAATTGGGAAATACGTGCATGCCCAGTAGCCACCCGTTCCTCCTCCCAGGCATACTTGGTGAAAGTTTTGGGGCTCTTCCAGAGAGAGAGGGACTTGTGGATTCGGTCCGCAGACCCCTTCAGGCTACGTACCCGACAACATTGGCCAATTTTGGAGGGAGGTGCATGCCAAGAGGCTTCTCTTGCCTCTGGCTCATCTTGGTTGCCAAAACTTTGTGGCTACCTCCACATACAGATTTAGTTCGGGATCCTCTCCTCAGATCGCTTCAGGGGAGGTACCTGACAACTTTGGCCAGTTTTCGAGGGAGCTACCTGCCTGGGTACCTTCACTTCCCTTCGCTCATCTTGTTTTGCAAAACTTTTGGGCTAGCTCCAAATACACAACTGCTTGTCAATACCAGCTGAAGACCCCCCGCGTTAAGTCCCTCACAATTTTGGCTCTACTTTGGAGGTAGCTGCATGCCTGCTGGCTACCATTGCCTCCTCCAGGGAAGCTTCTGCAAATGTTTGGGATTCTGCCTGAGAAACATTTAGCTCTGGGTACCGGCTGCAAAGCCCTTCAGGGTAGGGACATCACAAGTTCGGCCAAGTTTAGAGGGAAGTGTATGCCTGGTAGCTACCCTTGCCTTCTCACCTCGGCATGCTTCTAGAAAAAAGACTTGGCTTCCTCCAAGAGAGATTTTTTCTTTGTGGATCCTAAACTCGGATCCCTCTAGGCTAGCTAACAGAGAATTTTGCCTAATTCAGAGGTTGCTACATGCCCGGTAGCTACCTTTGCCTCCACCACATTGTACTTATGCAAAATTCTGTGTTACCTGCACAAGTTCTGGAAAAGCAGGACACCCGTATGGGGGATCTACCTGAAGTCTGGCCAAATTGGGAAGTACGTGCATGCCCAGTAGCTACCCGTTCCTCCTCCCAGGCATACTTGGTGAAAGTTTTGGGGCTCTTCCAGAGAGAGAGGGACTTGTGGATTCGGTCCGCAGACCCCTTCAGGCTACGTACCCGACAACATTGGCCAATTTTGGAGGGAGGTGCATGCCAAGAGGCTTCTCTTGCCTCTGGCTCATCTTGGTTGCCAAAACTTTGTGGCTACCTCCACATACAGATTTAGTTCGGGATCCTCTCCTCAGATCGCTTCAGGGGAGGTACCTGACAACTTTGGCCAGTTTTCGAGGGAGCTACCTGCCTGGGTACCTTCACTTCCCTTCGCTCATCTTGTTTTGCAAAACTTTTGGGCTAGCTCCAAATACACAACTGCTTGTCAATACCAGCTGAAGACCCCCCGCGTTAAGTCCCTCACAATTTTGGCTCTACTTTGGAGGTAGCTGCATGCCTGCTGGCTACCATTGCCTCCTCCAGGGAAGCTTCTGCAAATGTTTGGGATTCTGCCTGAGAAACATTTAGCTCTGGGTACCGGCTGCAAAGCCCTTCAGGGTAGGGACACCACAAGTTCGGCCAAGTTTAGAGGGAAGTGTATGCCTGGTAGCTACCCTTGCCTTCTCACCTCGGCATGCTTCTAGAAAAAAGACTTGGCTTCCTCCAAGAGAGATTTTTTCTTTGTGGATCCTAAACTCGGATCCCTCTAGGCTAGCTAACAGAGGGTAATTTTGCCTAATTCAGAGGTTGCTACATGCCCGGTAGCTACCTTTGCCTCCACCACCTTGTACTTATGCAAAATTCTGTGTTACCTGCACAAGTTCTGGAAAAGCAGGACACCCGTATGGGGGATCTACCTGAAGTCTGGCCAAATTGGGAAGTACGTGCATGCCCAGTAGCTACCCGTTCCTCCTCCCAGGCATACTTGGTGAAAGTTTTGGGGCTCTTCCAGAGAGAGAGGGACTTGTGGATTCGGTCCGCAGACCCCTTCAGGCTACGTACCCGACAACATTGGCCAATTTTGGAGGGAGGTGCATGCCAAGAGGCTTCTCTTGCCTCTGGCTCATCTTGGTTGCCAAAACTTTGTGGCTACCTCCACATACAGATTTAGTTCGGGATCCTCTCCTCAGATCGCTTCAGGGGAGGTACCTGACAACTTTGGCCAGTTTTCGAGGGAGCTACCTGCCTGGGTACCTTCACTTCCCTTCGCTCATCTTGTTTTGCAAAACTTCTGGGCTAGCTCCAAATACACAACTGCTTGTCAATACCAGCTGAAGACCCCTCCGCGTTAAGTCCCTCACAATTTTGGCTCTACTTTGGAGGTAGCTGCATGCCTGCTGGCTACCATTGCCTCCTCCAGGGAAGCTTCTGCAAATGTTTGGGATTCTGCCTGAGAAACATTTAGCTCTGGGTACCGGCTGCAAAGCCCTTCAGGGTAGGGACACCACAAGTTCGGCCAAGTTTAGAGGGAAGTGTATGCCTGGTAGCTACCCTTGCCTTCTCACCTCGGCATGCTTCTAGAAAAAAGACTTGGCTTCCTCCAAGAGAGATTTTTTCTTTGTGGATCCTAAACTCGGATCCCTCTAGGCTAGCTAACAGAGAATTTTGCCTAATTCAGAGGTTGCTACATGCCCGGTAGCTACCTTTGCCTCCACCACATTGTACTTATGCAAAATTCTGTGTTACCTGCACAAGTTCTGGAAAAGCAGGACACCCGTATGGGGGATCTACCTGAAGTCTGGCCAAATTGGGAAGTACGTGCATGCCCAGTAGCTACCCGTTCCTCCTCCCAGGCATACTTGGTGAAAGTTTTGGGGCTCTTCCAGAGAGAGAGGGACTTGTGGATTCGGTCCGCAGACCCCTTCAGGCTACGTACCCGACAACATTGGCCAATTTTGGAGGGAGGTGCATGCCAAGAGGCTTCTCTTGCCTCTGGCTCATCTTGGTTGCCAAAACTTTGTGGCTACCTCCACATACAGATTTAGTTCGGGATCCTCTCCTCAGATCGCTTCAGGGGAGGTACCTGACAACTTTGGCCAGTTTTCGAGGGAGCTACCTGCCTGGGTACCTTCACTTCCCTTCGCTCATCTTGTTTTGCAAAACTTTTGGGCTAGCTCCAAATACACAACTGCTTGTCAATACCAGCTGAAGACCCCCCCGCGTTAAGTCCCTCACAATTTTGGCTCTACTTTGGAGGTAGCTGCATGCCTGCTGGCTACCATTGCCTCCTCCAGGGAAGCTTCTGCAAATGTTTGGGATTCTGCCTGAGAAACATTTAGCTCTGGGTACCGGCTGCAAAGCCCTTCAGGGTAGGGACACCACAAGTTCGGCCAAGTTTAGAGGGAAGTGTATGCCTGGTAGCTACCCTTGCCTTCTCACCTCGGCATGCTTCTAGAAAAAAGACTTGGCTTCCTCCAAGAGAGATTTTTTCTTTGTGGATCCTAAACTCGGATCCCTCTAGGCTAGCTAACAGAGAATTTTGCCTAATTCAGAGGTTGCTACATGCCCGGTAGCTAACTTTGCCTCCACTACATTGTACTTATTCAAAATTCTGTGTTACCTGCACAAGTTCTGGAAAAGCAGGACACCCGTGTGGGGGATCTACCTGAAGTCTGGCCAAATTGGGAAGTACGTGCATGCCCAGTAGCTACCCGTTCCTCCTCCCAGGCATACTTGGTGAAAGTTTTGGGGCTCTTCCAGAGAGAGAGGGACTTGTGGATTCGGTCCGCAGACCCCTTCAGGCTACGTACCCGACAACATTGGCCAATTTTGGAGGGAGGTGCATGCCAAGAGGCTTCTCTTGCCTCTGGCTCATCTTGGTTGCCAAAACTTTGTGGCTACCTCCACATACAGATTTAGTTTGGGATCCTCTCCTCAGATCGCTTCAGGGGAGGTACCTGACAACTTTGGCCAGTTTTCGAGGGAGCTACCTGCCTGGGTACCTTCACTTCCCTTCGCTCATCTTGTTTTGCAAAACTTCTGGGCTAGCTCCAAATACACAACTGCTTGTCAATACCAGCTGAAGACCCCTCCGCGTTAAGTCCCTCACAATTTTGGCTCTACTTTGGAGGTAGCTGCATGCCTGCTGGCTACCATTGCCTCCTCCAGGGAAGCTTCTGCAAATGTTTGGGATTCTGCCTGAGAAACATTTAGCTCTGGGTACCGGCTGCAAAGCCCTTCGGGGTAGGGACATCACAAGTTCGGCCAAGTTTAGAGGGAAGTGTATGCCTGGTAGCTACCCTTGCCTTCTCACCTCGGCATGCTTCTAGAAAAAAGACTTGGCTTCCTCCAAGAGAGATTTTTTCTTTGTGGATCCTAAACTCGGATCCCTCTAGGCTAGCTAACAGAGAATTTTGCCTAATTCAGAGGTTGCTACATGCCCGGTAGCTACCTTTGCCTCCACCACATTGTACTTATGCAAAATTCTGTGTTACCTGCACAAGTTCTGGAAAAGCAGGACACCCGTATGGGGGATCTACCTGAAGTCTGGCCAAATTGGGAAGTACGTGCATGCCCAGTAGCTACCCGTTCCTCCTCCCAGGCATACTTGGTGAAAGTTTTGGGGCTCTTCCAGAGAGAGAGGGACTTGTGGATTCGGTCCGCAGACCCCTTCAGGCTACGTACCCGACAACATTGGCCAATTTTGGAGGGAGGTGCATGCCAAGAGGCTTCTCTTGCCTCTGGCTCATCTTGGTTGCCAAAACTTTGTGGCTACCTCCACATACAGATTTAGTTCGGGATCCTCTCCTCAGATCGCTTCAGGGGAGGTACCTGACAACTTTGGCCAGTTTTCGAGGGAGCTACCTGCCTGGGTACCTTCACTTCCCTTCGCACATCTTGTTTTGCAAAACTTCTGGGCTAGCTCCAAATACACAACTGCTTGTCAATACCAGCTGAAGACCCCCCCGCGTTAAGTCCCTCACAATTTTGGCTCTACTTTGGAGGTAGCTGCATGCCTGCTGGCTACCATTGCCTCCTCCAGGGAAGCTTCTGCAAATGTTTGGGATTCTGCCTGAGAAACATTTAGCTCTGGGTACCGGCTGCAAAGCCCTTCAGGGTAGGGACACCACAAGTTCGGCCAAGTTTAGAGGGAAGTGTATGCCTGGTAGCTACCCTTGCCTTCTCACCTCGGCATGCTTCTAGAAAAAAGACTTGGCTTCCTCCAAGAGAGATTTTTTCTTTGTGGATCCTAAACTCGGATCCCTCTAGGCTAGCTAACAGAGAATTTTGCCTAATTCAGAGGTTGCTACATGCCCGGTAGCTACCTTTGCCTCCACCACATTGTACTTATGCAAAATTCTGTGTTACCTGCACAAGTTCTGGAAAAGCAGGACACCCGTATGGGGGATCTACCTGAAGTCTGGCCAAATTGGGAAGTACGTGCATGCCCAGTAGCTACCCGTTCCTCCTCCCAGGCATACTTGGTGAAAGTTTTGGGGCTCTTCCAGAGAGAGAGGGACTTGTGGATTCGGTCCGCAGACCCCTTCAGGCTACGTACCCGACAACATTGGCCAATTTTGGAGGGAGGTGCATGCCAAGAGGCTTCTCTTGCCTCTGGCTCATCTTGGTTGCCAAAACTTTGTGGCTACCTCCACATACAGATTTAGTTTGGGATCCTCTCCTCAGATCGCTTCAGGGGAGGTACCTGACAACTTTGGCCAGTTTTCGAGGGAGCTACCTGCTTGGGTACCTTCACTTCCCTTCGCTCATCTTGTTTTGCAAAACTTTTGGGCTAGCTCCAAATACACAACTGCTTGTCAATACCAGCTGAAGACCCCCCCGCGTTAAGTCCCTCACAATTTTGGCTCTACTTTGGAGGTAGCTGCATGCCTGCTGGCTACCATTGCCTCCTCCAGGAAGCTTCTGCAAATGTTTGGGATTCTGCCTGAGAAACATTTAGCTCTGGGTACCGGCTGCAAAGCCCTTCAGGGTAGGGACACCACAAGTTCGGCCAAGTTTAGAGGGAAGTGTATGCCTGGTAGCTACCCTTGCCTTCTCACCTCGGCATGCTTCTAGAAAAAAGACTTGGCTTCCTCCAAGAGAGATTTTTTCTTTGTGGATCCTAAACTCGGATCCCTCTAGGCTAGCTAACAGAGAATTTTGCCTAATTCAGAGGTTGCTACATGCCCGGTAGCTAACTTTGCCTCCACTACATTGTACTTATTCAAAATTCTGTGTTACCTGCACAAGTTCTGGAAAAGCAGGACACCCGTGTGGGGGATCTACCTGAAGTCTGGCCAAATTGGGAAGTACGTGCATGCCCAGTAGCTACCCGTTCCTCCTCCCAGGCATACTTGGTGAAAGTTTTGGGGCTCTTCCAGAGAGAGAGGGACTTGTGGATTCGGTCCGCAGACCCCTTCAGGCTACGTACCCGACAACATTGGCCAATTTTGGAGGGAGGTGCATGCTAAGAGGCTTCTCTTGCCTCTGGCTCATCTTGGTTGCCAAAACTTTGTGGCTACCTCCACATACAGATTTAGTTTGGGATCCTCTCCTCAGATCGCTTCAGGGGAGGTACCTGACAACTTTGGCCAGTTTTCGAGGGAGCTACCTGCCTGGGTACCTTCACTTCCCTTCGCTCATCTTGTTTTGCAAAACTTTTGGGCTAGCTCCAAATACACAACTGCTTGTCAATACCAGCTGAAGACCCCCCCGCGTTAAGTCCCTCACAATTTTGGCTCTACTTTGGAGGTAGCTGCATGCCTGCTGGCTACCATTGCCTCCTCCAGGGAAGCTTCTGCAAATGTTTGGGATTCTGCCTGAGAAACATTTAGCTCTGGGTACCGGCTGCAAAGCCCTTCAGGGTAGGGACACCACAAGTTCGGCCAAGTTTAGAGGGAAGTGTATGCCTGGTAGCTACCCTTGCCTTCTCACTTCGGCATGCTTCTAGAAAAAAGACTTGGCTTCCTCCAAGAGAGATTTTTTCTTTGTGGATCCTAAACTCGGATCCCTCTAGGCTAGCTAACAGAGAATTTTGCCTAATTCAGAGGTTGCTACATGCCCGGTAGCTACCTTTGCCTCCACCACATTGTACTTATGCAAAATTCTGTGTTGCCTGCACCAGTTCTGGAAAAGCAGGACACCCGTATGGGGGATCTACCTGAAGTCTGGCCAAATTGGGAAGTACGTGCATGCCCAGTAGCTACCCGTTCCTCCTCCCAGGCATACTTGGTGAAAGTTTTGGGGCTCTTCCAGAGAGAGAGGGACTTGTGGATTCGGTCCGCAGACCCCTTCAGGCTACGTACCCGACAACATTGGCCAATTTTGGAGGGAGGTGCATGCCAAGAGGCTTCTCTTGCCTCTGGCTCATCTTGGTTGCCAAAACTTTGTGGCTACCTCCACATACAGATTTAGTTCGGGATCCTCTCCTCAGATCGCTTCAGGGGAGGTACCTGACAACTTTGGCCAGTTTTCGAGGGAGCTACCTGCCTGGGTACCTTCACTTCCCTTCGCTCATCTTGTTTTGCAAAACTTTTGGGCTAGCTCCAAATACACAACTGCTTGTCAATACCAGCTGAAGACCCCCCCGCGTTAAGTCCCTCACAATTTTGGCTCTACTTTGGAGGTAGCTGCATGCCTGCTGGCTACCATTGCCTCCTCCAGGGAAGCTTCTGCAAATGTTTGGGATTCTGCCTGAGAAACATTTAGCTCTGGGTACCGGCTGCAAAGCCCTTCAGGGTAGGGACACCACAAGTTCGGCCAAGTTTAGAGGGAAGTGTATGCCTGGTAGCTACCCTTGCCTTCTCACCTCGGCATGCTTCTAGAAAAAAGACTTGGCTTCCTCCAAGAGAGATTTTTTCTTTGTGGATCCTCAACTCGGATCCCTCTAGGCTAGCTAACAGAGAATTTTTGCCTAATTCAGAGGTTGCTACATGCCCGGTAGCTACCTTTGCCTCCACCACATTGTACTTATGCAAAATTCTGTGTTACCTGCACAAGTTCTGGAAAAGCAGGACACCCGTATGGGGGATCTACCTGAAGTCTGGCCAAATTGGGAAGTACGTGCATGCCCAGTAGCTACCCGTTCCTCCTCCCAGGCATACTTGGTGAAAGTTTTGGGGCTCTTCCAGAGAGAGGGACTTGTGGATTCGGTCCGCAGACCCCTTCAGGCTACGTACCCGACAACATTGGCCAATTTTGGAGGGAGGTGCATGCCAAGAGGCTTCTCTTGCCTCTGGCTCATCTTGGTTGCCAAAACTTTGTGGCTACCTCCACATACAGATTTAGTTTGGGATCCTCTCCTCAGATCGCTTCAGGGGAGGTACCTGACAACTTTGGCCAGTTTTCGAGGGAGCTACCTGCCTGGGTACCTTCACTTCCCTTCGCTCATCTTGTTTTGCAAAACTTCTGGGCTAGCTCCAAATACACAACTGCTTGTCAATACCAGCTGAAGACCCTCCGCGTTAAGTTCCTCACAATTTTGGCTCTACTTTGGAGGTAGCTGCATGCCTGCTGGCTACCATTGCCTCCTCCAGGGAAGCTTCTGCAAATGTTTGGGATTCTGCCTGAGAAACATTTAGCTCTGGGTACCGGCTGCAAAGCCCTTCAGGGTAGGGACACCACAAGTTCGGCCAAGTTTAGAGGGAAGTGTATGCCTGGTAGCTACCCTTGCCTTCTCACCTCGGCATGCTTCTAGAAAAAGACTTGGCTTCCTCCAAGAGAGATTTTTTCTTTGTGGATCCTAAACTCGGATCCCTCTAGGCTAGCTAACAGAGAATTTTGCCTAATTCAGAGGTTGCTACATGCCCGGTAGCTACCTTTGCCTCCACCACATTGTACTTATGCAAAATTCTGTGTTACCTGCACAAGTTCTGGAAAAGCAGGACACCCGTATGGGGGATCTACCTGAAGTCTGGCCAAATTGGGAAGTACGTGCATGCCCAGTAGCTACCCGTTCCTCCTCCCAGGCATACTTGGTGAAAGTTTTGGGGCTCTTCCAGAGAGAGAGGGACTTGTGGATTCGGTCCGCAGACCCCTTCAGGCTACGTACCCGACAACATTGGCCAATTTTGGAGGGAGGTGCATGCCAAGAGGCTTCTCTTGCCTCTGGCTCATCTTGGTTGCCAAAACCTTTGTGGCTACCTCCACATACAGATTTAGTTTGGGATCCTCTCCTCAGATCGCTTCAGGGGAGGTACCTGACAACTTTGGCCAGTTTTCGAGGGAGCTACCTGCCTGGGTACCTTCACTTCCCTTCGCTCATCTTGTTTTGCAAAACTTCTGGGCTAGCTCCAAATACACAACTGCTTGTCAATACCAGCTGAAGACCCCTCCACGTTAAGTCCCTCACAATTTTGGCTCTACTTTGGAGGTAGCTGCATGCCTGCTGGCTACCATTGCCTCCTCCAGGGAAGCTTCTGCAAATGTTTGGGATTCTGCCTGAGAAACATTTAGCTCTGGGTACCGGCTGCAAAGCCCTTCAGGGTAGGGACACCACAAGTTCGGCCAAGTTTAGAGGGAAGTGTATGCCTGGTAGCTACCCTTGCCTTCTCACCTCGGCATGCTTCTAGAAAAAGACTTGGCTTCCTCCAAGAGAGATTTTTTCTTTGGGGATCCTAAACTCGGATCCCTCTAGGCTAGCTAACAGAGAATTTTGCCTAATTCAGAGGTTGCTACATGCCCGGTAGCTACCTTTGCCTCCACCACATTGTACTTATGCAAAATTCTGTGTTACCTGCACAAGTTCTGGAAAAGCAGGACACCCGTATGGGGGATCTACCTGAAGTCTGGCCAAATTGGGAAGTACGTGCATGCCCAGTAGCTACCCGTTCCTCCTCCCAGGCATACTTGGTGAAAGTTTTGGGGCTCTTCCAGAGAGAGAGGGACTTGTGGATTCGGTCCGCAGACCCTTCAGGCTACGTACCCGACAACATTGGCCAATTTTGGAGGGAGGTGCATGCCAAGAGGCTTCTCTTGCCTCTGGCTCATCTTGGTTGCCAAAACTTTGTGGCTACCTCCACATACAGATTTAGTTTGGGATCCTCTCCTCAGATCGCTTCAGGGGAGGTACCTGACAACTTTGGCCAGTTTTCGAGGGAGCTACCTGCCTGGGTACCTTCACTTCCCGCTCATCTTGTTTTGCAAAACTTCTGGGCTAGCTCCAAATACACAACTGCTTGTCAATACCAGCTGAAGACCCCTCCGCGTTAAGTTCCTCACAATTTTGGCTCTACTTTGGAGGTAGCTGCATGCCTGCTGGCTACCATTGCCTCCTCCAGGGGAAGCTTCTGCAAATGTTTGGGATTCTGCCTGAGAAACACATTTAGCTCTGGGTACCGGCTGCAAAGCCCTTCAGGGTAGGGACACCACAAGTTCGGCCAAGTTTAGAGGGAAGTGTATGCCTGGTAGCTACCCTTGCCTTCTCACCTCGGCATGCTTCTAGAAAAAAGACTTGGCTTCCTCCAAGAGAGATTTTTTCTTTGTGGATCCTAAACTCGGATCCCTCTAGGCTAGCTAACAGAGAATTTTGCCTAATTCAGAGGTTGCTACATGCCCGGTAGCTACCTTTGCCTCCACCACATTGTACTTATGCAAAATTCTGTGTTACCTGCACAAGTTCTGGAAAAGCAGGACACCCGTATGGGGGATCTACCTGAAGTCTGGCCAAATTGGGAAGTACGTGCATGCCCAGTAGCTACCCGTTCCTCCTCCCAGGCATACTTGGTGAAAGTTTTGGCTCTTCCAGAGAGAGAGGGACTTGTGGATTCGGTCCGCAGACCCCTTCAGGCTACGTACCCGACAACATTGGCCAATTTTGGAGGGAGGTGCATGCCAAGAGGCTTCTCTTGCCTCTGGCTCATCTTGGTTGCCAAAACTTTGTGGCTACCTCCACATACAGATTTAGTTTGGGATCCTCTCCTCAGATCGCTTCAGGCTAGGTACCTGACAACTTTGGCCAGTTTTCGAGGGAGCTACCTGCCTGGGTACCTTCACTTCCCTTCGCTCATCTTGTTTTGCAAAACTTCTGGGCTAGCTCCAAATACACAACTGCTTGTCAATACCAGCTGAAGACCCCTCCGCGTTAAGTCCCTCACAATTTTGGCTCTACTTTGGAGGTAGCTGCATGCCTGCTGGCTACCATTGCCTCCTCCAGGGAAGCTTCTGCAAATGTTTGGGATTCTGCCTGAGAAACATTTAGCTCTGGGTACCGGCTGCAAAGCCCTTCAGGGTAGGGACACCACAAGTTCGGCCAAGTTTAGAGGGAAGTGTATGCCTGGTAGCTACCCTTGCCTTCTCACCTCGGCATGCTTCTAGAAAAAAGACTTGGCTTCCTCCAAGAGAGATTTTTTCTTTGTGGATCCTAAACTCGGATCCCTCTAGGCTAGCTAACAGAGAATTTTGCCTAATTCAGAGGTTGCTACATGCCCGGTAGCTACCTTTGCCTCCACCACATTGTACTTATGCAAAATTCTGTGTTACCTGCACAAGTTCTGGAAAAGCAGGACACCCGTATGGGGATCTACCTGAAGTCTGGCCAAATTGGGAAGTACGTGCATGCCCAGTAGCTACCCGTTCCTCCTCCCAGGCATACTTGGTGAAAGTTTTGGGGCTCTTCCAGAGAGAGAGGGACTTGTGGATTCGGTCCGCAGACCCTTCAGGCTACGTACCCGACAACATTGGCCAATTTTGGAGGGAGGTGCATGCCAAGAGGCTTCTCTTGCCTCTGGCTCATCTTGGTTGCCAAAACTTTGTGGCTACCTCCACATACAGATTTAGTTTGGGATCCTCTCCTCAGATCGCTTCAGGGGAGGTACCTGACAACTTTGGCCAGTTTTCGAGGGAGCTACCTGCCTGGGTACCTTCACTTCCCTTCGCTCATCTTGTTTTGCAAAACTTCTGGGCTAGCTCCAAATACACAACTGCTTGTCAATACCAGCTGAAGACCCTCCACGTTAAGTCCCTCACAATTTTGGCTCTACTTTGGAGGTAGCTGCATGCCTGCTGGCTACCATTGCCTCCTCCAGGGAAGCTTCTGCAAATGTTTGGGATTCTGCCTGAGAAACATTTAGCTCTGGGTACCGGCTGCAAAGCCCTTCAGGGTAGGGACACCACAAGTTGGCCAAGTTTAGAGGGAAGTGTATGCCTGGTAGCTACCCTTGCCTTCTCACCTCGGCATGCTTCTAGAAAAAAACTTGGCTTCCTCCAAGAGAGATTTTTTCTTTGTGGATCCTAAACTCGGATCCCTCTAGGCTAGCTAACAGAGAATTTTGCCTAATTCAGAGGTTGCTACATGCCCGGTAGCTACCTTTGCCTCCACCACATTGTACTTATGCAAAATTCTGTGTTACCTGCACAAGTTCTGGAAAAGCAGGACACCCGTATGGGGGATCTACCTGAAGTCTGGCCAAATTGGGAAGTACGTGCATGCCCAGTAGCTACCCGTTCCTCCTCCCAGGCATACTTGGTGAAAGTTTTGGCTCTTCCAGAGAGAGAGGGACTTGTGGATTCGGTCCGCAGACCCCTTCAGGCTACGTACCCGACAACATTGGCCAATTTTGGAGGGAGGTGCATGCCAAGAGGCTTCTCTTGCCTCTGGCTCATCTTGGTTGCCAAAACTTTGTGGCTACCTCCACATACAGATTTAGTTTGGGATCCTCTCCTCAGATCGCTTCAGGGGAGGTACCTGACAACTTTGGCCAAGTTTTCAGAGAGGAGCTACCTGCCTGGGTACCTCCACTTCCCTTCTTCGCTCATCTTGTTTTGCAAAACTTACCTGGAATGCTAGCTCCAAATACACAACTGCTTGTCAATACCAGCTGAAGACCCCTCCGCGTTAAGTTCCTCACAATTTTGGCTCTACTTTGAGGTAGCTGCATGCCTGCTGGCTACCATTGCCTCCTCCAGGGAAGCTTCTGCAAATGTTTGGGATTCTGCCTGAGAAACATTTAGCTCTGGGTACCGGCTGCAAAGCCCTTCAGGGTAGGGACACCCACAAGTTCGGCCAAGTTTAGAGGGAAGTGTAATGCCCTGGTAGCCTACCCTTGCCTTCTCACCTCGGCATGCTTCTAGAAAAAAGACTTGGCTTCCTCCAAGAGAGATTTTTCTTCAGAGGGGATCCTAAACTCGGATCCCTCTAGGCTAGCTAACAGAGAGATTTTGCCCTAATTCAGAGGTTGCTACATGCCCGGTAGCTACCTTTGCCTCCACCACATTGTACTTATGCAAAATTCTGTGTTACCCTGCACCAAGTTCTGGAAAAGCAGGACACCCGGTATGGGGGATCTACCTGAAGTCTGAGCCCAAATTGGGAAGTACGTGCATGCCCAGTAGCTACCCGTTCCTCCTCCCAGGCATACTTGGTGAAAGTTTTGGGGCTCTTCCAGAGAGAGAGGGACTTGTGGATTCGGTCACGCAGGCATTTCCTTCAGGCTACGTACCCGACAACATTTGGCCAATTTTTTGGAGGGAGCGTGCATGCCAAGAGAGCTTCTCTTGCCTCTGGCTCATGCTTGGTTGCCAAAACTTTGTGGCTACCTCCACATACAGATTTAGTTTGGGATCCTCTCCTCAGATCCTTTCAGGGGAGGTACCTGACAACTTTTGGCCAGTTTTCGAGGGAGCTACCTGCCTGGGTACCTTCACTTGCTCCCTTCTCGCTCATCTTGTTTTGCAAAACTTCTGGGCTAGCTCCAAATACACAACTGCTTGTCAATACCAGCTGAAGACCCCTCTGCGTTACGTCCCTCTCAACTTTTTTTTTGGCCCTACTTTGGAGGTAGCTGCATGCCTGCTAGCAAACTATCCTTCCTCCACAAAAAGTTTCTGAAAATGTATGGGATTCTGCCTGAGACACATTTAGCTCTGGGTACCAACTGCAAAGCCCTTCAGGGTAGGGACACCACAAGGTTGGCCAAGTTTACAGGGGAAGTGTATGCATGGTAGCTACCCTTGCCTTCTCACCTCTCGGCATGCTTCTAGAAAAAAGATTTGGCTTCCTCCAAGAGAGATTTTTTCTTTGAGGATCCTAAACCCAGGATCCCTCTAGGCTAAGGTAACAACAGAATTCTGGCTAATTTGGACGTTGGTACAGGCCCGCTAGCTACCTTTGCCTCCACCACATTTTACTTAGGGAAAATTTTTCCTTACCTGCGTTAGTTCTGAGAAAAACAGCTTACCTGTGAAACCTGGTATTTGTTACCTGCCTGTGTCTGCATGTCCTGTAGCTCTCACGGATTAGCTCAAATTGCACGGAGCTTCCCCAGGTTTTTCTCCATTTGTTGGTCTGGTCCTGTTTGCCCCCTTAAGGCTCCTTCCAAGCATCTCATTGAGCCTTTCCTTTTCGCATTCTCTGAACACAGCTGAAACCTCGGGCTTGCTGCCTCAAACTCCTCCAAGGCTGTTGCTCTAGTTCATTTTTGTCCATCGGTGTACGTTCCCAACCCTGCAACAATGGAATAGACAGTGTTTGTTTCCTTTTGTTTTGTTTTGGGTGTTTCTTTGCATTACGACCTTTTCTTTCTTTGGTCTTTCCTTCAATCCTACCACTTTTGTTACTTTGAATCCTCCTCTTAGTTTTGTTGTTTCTTTGCTTTTTTCCAGACATCAGCACCCCACCCCCATTTTTCCTATGTGCACCTGCCTCCCTCATAGAATCCTACAATGCCTGGGGTTGGAAGGGACCTTAAAGACCATCCAGCTCGAGCCCACCTGCACTGGTGCCCCAGGACCTGTTGGGAGCCGCACGTCTGGGCTGGGGCCAGCTCTGCCTTGGGGGTGACTGAGGCTGTGCCTGTCAGCCCTGCACTGGGACACATGGCAGTTGCCTGCACCACTCCAGGTCACAATATGCACTGCCCCTCACAGCACAGGGCTGCCATGTGGTCAGTCCCTGTCCTTGGCTTCCCAAGGAGCTGCGTCCCCATGCTTGGTCCTGAGCGAGGTGCTGCATGTGCGGTCCAGGAGTCCCCAAGAGAGTGCCACCCCCCAGGGCGGACTTCTCTCTTTCCCTGGAGATGAACACTCTCTTTTGGTTCCACCATACCTCTGCCCCTGAGAAGCTCCACAGCCAGGACGTCCATGGCCCAGCTCTCTCAGAAGCTCACGGCTGGGCTGTCCTGCCCCAGGGGGTCCTGACAGGTGCCTGGAGCACACTGGAAAAGTTGGGCCTACATGCCTTGGAGTTCTGAACAAAAACAGCATACCCAGGCTGTGCCAAACCCTCTTTGGGCATCAGAGCAGAATCTTGAAGTCTGCGGTGCCCAGAGTGAAACCTGTTTCTTCATTCTTTATAAAATAATTGAACATTAAAAAGTTAACTCTTAAAAGATAAGGAGCTTGAGGAGAGGTACATACTAAACATAGAAGATTATAATACTCAATTTTTTGCCCAAATTATGCTCATTGTCATCCCAGGGTGGGACAGATAAACTTAGGAATATAAAAGTGTTAGCAGGTAGTGGTAAAAAAATTAATGACAGCAAAACCCTAGAGTGAGGGAAAAAAAAGGAGAGCTTTTGGGGGAGTGGGTGGGGAGGGAAGGCAGAAGGAATAATTGAAAACCTAGAAGAGGCAGTCGATGTTCTGTGCTAAACTTCTCCACCAAGACAGGACACCTCCTTGGTAAGCTCTGCACCTTCACCTTCACTTTGGTGAAGAGAATACCTGCGATAGCATTGCTATACGTTAAATAAACTTACCTATTAACTGCCTATAGGGATTAGTTGGCATATAGATTTCATTTTAGCTGCCTATTGGGTCAGTGGAATAGACCCACAAGAAAGAGGGGACAAAATCCCTTCTCATGAAGACCTCAGGGTTCTCCCATTTGGCTGCATCTGTTCAAAAACCATACCTGCATACAAGCGATGCAGGGAGAAGGATCTCTTACGGAGATCCCCAAAGCAAGCCCTGATTCAGCTGGCAAGGTTAACTCTCCTTACCTGTGGCCTCCCAGACACCATAGGAACTGCACGTAGCTAGTGTCCAAGACCACACATACAAACTGCCTGTGCTAGGAATGCTGCCCCTGGATGCCACACAGCTGGCTGATCTTCTTTGCCAAAACTTTGTGGCTACCTCCACATACAGATTTAGTTTGGGATCCTCTCCTCAGATCGCTTCAGGGGAGGTACCTGACAACTTTGGCCAGTTTTCGAGGGAGCTACCTGCCTGGGTACCTTCACTTCCCTTCGCTCATCTTGTTTTGCAAAACTTCTGGGCTAGCTCCAAATACACAACTGCTTGTCAATACCAGCTGAAGACCCCTCCACGTTAAGTTCTCTCTCACAATTTTGGCTCTACTTTGGAGGTAGCTGCATGCCTGCTGGCTACCATTGCCTCCTCCAGGGAAGCTTCTGCAAATGTTTGGGATTCTGCCTGAGAAACATTTAGCTCTGGGTACCGGCTGCAAAGCCCTTCAGGGTAGGGACACCACAAGTTTGGCCAAGTTTAGAGGGAAGTGTATGCCTGGTAGCTACCCTTGCCTTCTCACCTCGGCATGCTTCTAGAAAAAAGACTTGGCTTCCTCCAAGAGAGATTTTTTCTTTGTGGATCCTAAACTCGGATCCCTCTAGGCTAGCTAACAGAGAATTTTGCCTAATTCAGAGGTTGCTACATGCCCGGTAGCTACCTTTGCCTCCACCACATTGTACTTATGCAAAATTCTGTGTTACCTGCACAAGTTCTGGAAAAGCAGGACACCCGTATGGGGGATCTACCTGAAGTCTGGCCAAATTGGGAAGTACGTGCATGCCCAGTAGCTACCCGTTCCTCCTCCCAGGCATACTTGGTGAAAGTTTTGGGGCTCTTCCAGAGAGAGAGGGACTTGTGGATTCGGTCCGCAGACCCCTTCAGGCTACGTACCCGACAACATTGGCCAATTTTGGAGGGAGGTGCATGCCAAGAGGCTTCTCTTGCCTCTGGCTCATCTTGGTTTGCCAAAACTTTGTGGCTACCTCCACATACAGATTTACTTTGGGATCCTGCCCTCAGATCGCTTCAGGGGAGGTACCTGACAACTTTGGCCAGTTTTCGAGGGAGCTACCTGCCTGGGTACCTTCACTTCCCTTCGCTCATCTTGTTTTGCAAAACTTCTGGGCTAGCTCCAAATACACAACTGCTTGTCAATACCAGCTGAAGACCCCTCCGCGTTACGTCTCTCTCAACTTTGGCTCTACTTTGGAGGTAGCTGCATGCCTGCTAGCTACCATTGCCTCCTCCAGGGAAGCTTCTGCAAAATGTATGGGATTCTGCCTGAGACACATTTAGCTCTGGGTACCAGCTGCAAAGCCCTTCAGGGTAGGGACACCACAAGTTCGGCCAAGTTTAGAGGGAAGTGTATGCCTGGTAGCTACCCTTGCCTTCTCACCTCGGCATGCTTCTAGAAAAAAGATTTGGCTTCCTCCAAGAGAGATTTTTTCTTTGTGGATCCTAAACTCGGATCCCTCTAGGCTAGGTAACAGAGAATTTTGCTCTAATTGGAGGTTGGTACATGCCCGGTAGCTACCTTTGCCTCCACCACATTGTACTTATGCAAAATTCTGTGTTACCTGCACAAGTTCTGGAAAAGCAGGACACCCGTCTGGGGGATCTACCTGAAGTCTGGCCAAATTGGGAAGTACGTGCATGCCCAGTAGCTACCCGTTCCTCCTCCCAGGCATACTTGGTGAAAGTTTTGGGGCTCTTCCAGAGAGAGAGGGACTTGTGGATTCGGTCCGCAGACCCCTTCAGGCTACGTACCCGACAACATTGGCCAATTTTGGAGGGAGGTGCATGCCAAGAGGCTTCTCTTGCCTCTGGCTCATCTTGGTTGCCAAAACCTTTGTGGCTACCTCCACATACAGATTTAGTTTGGGATCCTCTCCTCAGATCGCTTCAGGGGAGGTACCTGACAACTTTGGCCAGTTTTCGAGGGAGCTACCTGCCTGGGTACCTTCACTTCCCTTCGCTCATCTTGTTTTGCAAAACTTCTGGGCTAGCTCCAAATACACAACTGCTTGTCAATACCAGCTGAAGACCCCTCCCGCGTTAAGTCCCTCACAATTTTGGCTCTACTTTGGAGGTAGCTGCATGCCTGCTGGCTACCATTGCCTCCTCCAGGGAAGCTTCTGCAAATGTTTGGGATTCTGCCTGAGAAACATTTAGCTCTGGGTACCGGCTGCAAAGCCCTTCAGGGTAGGGACACCACAAGTTCGGCCAAGTTTAGAGGGAAGTGTATGCCTGGTAGCTACCCTTGCCTTCTCACCTCGGCATGCTTCTAGAAAAAAGACTTGGCTTCCTCCAAGAGAGATTTTTTTCTTTGTGGATCCTAAACTCGGATCCCTCTAGGCTAGCTAACAGAGAATTTTGCCTAATTCAGAGGTTGCTACATGCCCGGTAGCTACCTTTGCCTCCACCACATTGTACTTATGCAAAATTCTGTGTTACCTGCACAAGTTCTGGAAAAGCAGGACACCCGTATGGGGGATCTACCTGAAGTCTGGCCAAATTGGGAAGTACGTGCATGCCCAGTAGCTACCCGTTCCTCCTCCCAGGCATACTTGGTGAAAGTTTTGGGGCTCTTCCAGAGAGAGGGACTTGTGGATTCGGTCCGCAGACCCCTTCAGGCTACGTACCCGACAACATTGGCCAATTTTGGAGGGAGGTGCATGCCAAGAGGCTTCTCTTGCCTCTGGCTCATCTTGGTTGCCAAAACTTTGTGGCTACCTCCACATACAGATTTAGTTTGGGATCCTCTCCTCAGATCGCTTCAGGGGAGGTACCTGACAACTTTGGCCAGTTTTCGAGGGAGCTACCTGCCTGGGTACCTTCACTTCCCTTCGCTCATCTTGTTTTGCAAAACTTCTGGGCTAGCTCCAAATACACAACTGCTTGTCAATACCAGCTGAAGACCCCCCGCGTTAAGTCCCTCACAATTTTGGCTCTACTTTGGAGGTAGCTGCATGCCTGCTGGCTACCATTGCCTCCTCCAGGGAAGCTTCTGCAAATGTTTGGGATTCTGCCTGAGAAACATTTAGCTCTGGGTACCGGCTGCAAAGCCCTTCAGGGTAGGGACACCACAAGTTCGGCCAAGTTTAGAGGGAAGTGTATGCCTGGTAGCTACTTGCCTTCTCACCTCGGCATGCTTCTAGAAAAAAGACTTGGCTTCCTCCAAGAGATTTTTTCTTTGTGGATCCTAAACTCGGATCCTCTAGGCTAGCTAACAGAGAATTTTGCCTAATTCAGAGGTTGCTACATGCCCGGTAGCTACCTTTGCCTCCACCACATTGTACTTTGCAAAATTCTGTGTTACCTGCACAAGTTCTGGAAAAGCAGGACCCGTATGGGGGATCTACCTGAAGTCTGGCCAAATTGGGAAGTACGTGCATGCCCAGTAGCTACCCGTTCCTCCTCCCAGGCATACTTGGTGAAAGTTTTGGGGCTCTTCCAGAGAGAGAGGGACTTGTGGATTCGGTCCGCAGACCCCTTCAGGCTACGTACCCGACAACATTGGCCAATTTTGGATGCATGCCAAGAGGCTTCTCTTGCCTCTGGCTCATCTTGGTTGCCAAAACTTTGTGGCTACCTCCACATACAGATTTAGTTTGGGATCCTCTCCTCAGATCGCTTCAGGGGAGGTACCTGACAACTTTGGCCAGTTTTCGAGGAGCTACCTGCCTGGGTACCTTCACTTCCCTTCGCTCATCTTGTTTTCCAAAACTTCTGGGCTAGCTCCAAATACACAACTGCTTGTCAATACCAGCTGAAGACCCCTCCGCGTTACGTCCCTCACAATTTTGGCTCTACTTTGGAGGTAGCTGCATGCCTGCTGGCTACCATTGCCTCCTCCAGGAAGCTTCTGCAAATGTTTGGGATTCTGCCTGAGAAACATTTAGCTCTGGGTACCAGCTGCAAAGCCCTTCAGGGTAGGGACACCACAAGTTCGGCCAAGTTTAGAGGGAAGTGTATGCCTGGTAGCTACCCTTGCCTTCTCACCTCGGCATGCTTCTAGAAAAAAGACTTGGCTTCCTCCAAGAGATTTTTTCTTTGTGGATCCTAAACTCGGATCCCTCTAGGCTACAGAGAATTTTGCCTAATTCAGAGGTTGCTACATGCCCGGTAGCTACCTTTGCCTCCACCACATTGTACTTATGCAAAATTCTGTGTTACCTGCACAAGTTCTGGAAAAGCAGGACACCCGTATGGGGGATCTACCTGAAGTCTGGCCAAATTGGGAAGTACGTGCATGCCCAGTAGCTACCCGTTCCTCCTCCCAGGCATACTTGGTGAAAGTTTTGCTCTTCCAGAGAGAGAGGGACTTGTGGATTCGGTCCGCAGACCCCTTCAGGCTACGTACCCGACAACATTGGCCAATTTTGGAGGGAGGTGCATGCCAAGAGGCTTCTCTTGCCTCTGGCTCATCTTGGTTGCCAAAACTTTGTGGCTACCTCCACATACAGATTTAGTTTGGGATCCTCTCCTCAGATCGCTTCAGGGGAGGTACCTGACAACTTTGCCCAGTTTTCGAGGGAGCTACCTGCCTGGGTACCTTCACTTCCCTTCGCTCATCTTGTTTTGCAAAACTTTGGGCTAGCTCCAAATACACAACTGCTTGTCAATACCAGCTGAAGACCCTCCACGTTAAGTCCCTCACTTTGGCTCTACTTTGGAGGTAGCTGCATGCCTGCTGGCTACCATTGCCTCCTCCAGGGAAGCTTCTGCAAATGTTTGGGATTCTGCCTGAGAAACATTTAGCTCTGGGTACCAGCTGCAAAGCCCTTCAGGGTAGGGACACCACAAGTTGGCCAAGTTTAGAAGTGTATGCCTGGTAGCTACCCTTGCCTTCTCACCTCGGCATGCTTCTAGAAAAAAGATTTGGCTTCCTCCAAGAGATTTTTCTTTGTGGATCCTAAACTCGGATCCCTCTAGGCTAGGCTAACAGAGAATTTTGCCTAATTCAGAGGTTGCTACATGCCCGGTAGCTACCTTTGCCTCCACCACATTGTACTTAGAAATTCTGTGTTGCCTGCACAAGTTCTGGAAAAGCAGGACACCCGTATGGGGATCTACCTGAAGTCTGGCCAAATTGGGAAGTACGTGCATGCCCAGTAGCTACCCGTTCCTCCTCCCAGGCATACTTGGTGAAAGTTTTGGGCTCTTCCAGAGAGAGAGGGACTTGTGGATTCGGTCCGCAGACCCTTCAGGCTACGTACCCGACAACATTGGCCAATTTTGGAGGGCATGAGGCTTCTCTTGCCTCTGGCTCATCTTGGTTGCCAAAACCTTTGTGGCTACCTCCACATACAGATTTAGTTTGGGATCCTCTCCTCAGATCGCTTCAGGGAGGTACCTGACAACTGCCAGTTTTCGAGGGAGCTACCTGCCTGGGTACCTTCACTTCCCTTCGCTCATCTTGTTTTGCAAAACTTCTGGGCTAGCTCCAAATACACAACTGCTTGTCAATACCAGCTGAAGACCCCTCCGCGTTAAGTTCTCACAATTTGGCTCTACTTTGGAGGTAGCTGCATGCCTGCTCTTGCCTCCTCCAGGGAAGCTTCTGCAAATGTTTGGGATTCTGCCTGAAACATTTAGCTCTGGGTACCGGCTGCAAAGCCCTTCAGGGTAGGGACACCACAAGTTCGGCCAAGTTTAGAGGGAAGTGTATGCCTGGTAGCTACCCTTGCCTTCTCACCTCGGCATGCTTCTAGAAAAAGACTTGGCTTCCTCCAAGAGAGATTTTTCTTTGTGGATCCTAAACTCGGATCCCTCTAGGCTAGCTAACAGAGAATTTTGCCTAATTCAGAGGTTGCTACATGCCCGGTAGCTACCTTTGCCTCCACCACATTGTACTTATGCAAAATTCTGTGTGCACAAGTTCTGGAAAAGCAGGACACCCGTATGGGGGCTACCTGAAGTCTGGCCAAATTGGGAAGTACGTGCATGCCCAGTAGCTACCCGTTCCTCCTCCCAGGCATACTTGGTGAAAGTTTTGGGGCTCTTCCAGAGAGAGAGGGACTTGTGGATTCGGTCCGCAGACCCTTCAGGCTACGTACCCGACAACATTGGCCAATTTTGGAGGGAGGTGCATGCCAAGAGGCTTCTCTTGCCTCTGGCTCATCTTGGTTGCCAAAACTTTGTGGCTACCTCCACATACAGATTTAGTTTGGGATCCTCTCCTCAGATCGCTTCAGGGGAGGTACCTGACAACTTTGGCCAGTTTTCGAGGGAGCTACCTGCCTGGGTACCTTCACTTCCCTTCCTCATCTTGTTTTGCAAAACTTCTGGGCTAGCTCCAAATACACAACTGCTTGTCAATACCAGCTGAAGACCCCTCCGCGTTAAGTCCTCACAATTTTGGCTCTACTTTGGAGCTGCATGCCTGCTGGCTACCATTGCCTCCTCCAGGAAGCTTCTGCAAATGTTTGGGATTCTGCCTGAAACATTTAGCTCTGGGTACCGGCTGCAAAGCCCTTCAGGGTAGGGACACCACAAGTTCGGCCAAGTTTAGAGGGAAGTGTATGCCTGGTAGCTACCCTTGCCTTCTCACCTCGGCATGCTTCTAGAAAAGACTTGGCTTCCTCCAAGAGAGATTTTTCTTTGTGGATCCTAAACTCGGATCCCTCTAGGCTAGCTAACAGAGAATTTGCCTAATTCAGAGGTTGCTACATGCCCGGTAGCTACCTTTGCCTCCACCACATTGTACTTATGCAAAATTCTGTGTTACCTGCAAGTTCTGGAAAAGCAGGACACCCGATGGGGGATCTACCTGAAGTCTGGCCAAATTGGGAAGCATGCCCAGTAGCTACCCGTTCCTCCTCCCAGGCATGGTGAAAGTTTTGTCTTCCAGAGAGAGAGGGACTTGTGGATTCGGTCCGCAGACCCCTTCAGGCTACGTACCCGACAA
The DNA here is from genome assembly GCF_040182565.1 of Anser cygnoides. Classification (NCBI taxonomy): domain Eukaryota; kingdom Metazoa; phylum Chordata; class Aves; order Anseriformes; family Anatidae; genus Anser; species Anser cygnoides. The sequence continues at coordinate 14,336,735 of NC_089889.1, forward strand.
CATTGGCCAATTTTGGAGGGAGGTGCATGCCAAGAGGCTTCTCTTGCCTCTGGCTCATCTTGGTTGCCAAAACTGGCTACCTCCACATACAGATTTAGTTTGGGATCCTCTCCTCAGATCGCTTCAGAGGTACCTGACAACTTTGGCCAGTTTTCGATGCCTGGGTACCTTCACTTCCCTTCGCTCATCTTGTTTTCAAAACTTCTGGGCTAGCTCCAAATACACAACTGCTTGTCAATACCAGCTGAAGACCCTCCGTTAAGTCCCTCACTTTGGCTCTACTTTGGAGTGCATGCCTGCTGCTACCATTGCCTCCTCCACAAAGCTTCTCAAATGTTTGGGATTCTGCCTGAGAACATTTAGCTCTGGGTACCAGCTGCAAAGCCCTTCAGGGTAGGGACACCACAAGTTCGGCCAAGTTTAGAGGGAAGTGTATGCCTGGTAGCTACCCTTGCCTTCTCACCTCGGCATGCTTCTAGAAAAAAGACTTGGCTTCCTCCAAGAGAGATTTTTCTTTGGGATCCTAAACTCGGATCCCTCTAGGCTAGCTAACAGAGAATTTTGCCTAATTCAGAGGTTGCTACATGCCCGGTAGCTACCTTTGCCTCCACCACATTGTACTTATGCAAAATTCTGTGTTACCTGCACAAGTTCTCAGGACACCCAGATCTACCTGAAGTCTGGCCAAATTGGGAAGTGCATGCCCAGTAGCTACCCGTTCCTCCTCCCAGGCATACTTGGTGAAAGTTTTGGCTCTTCCAGAGAGAGAGGGACTTGTGGATTCGGTCCGCAGACCCCTTCAGGCTACGTACCCGACAACATTGGCCAATTTTGGAGGGACGTGCATGCCAAGAGGCTTCTCTTGCCTCTGGCTCATCTTGGTTGCCAAAACTTTGTGGCTACCTCCACATACAGATTTAGTTTGGGATCCTCTCCTCAGATCGCTTCAGGGGAGGTACCTGACAACTTTGGCCAGTTTTCGAGGAGCTACCTGCCTGGGTACCTTCACTTCCTTCGCTCATCTTGTTTTGCAAAACTTTGGGCTAGCTCCAAATACACAACTGCTTGTCAATACCAGCTGAAGACCCCCACGTTAAGTCCCTCACAAGTTTGGCTCTACTTTGGAGGTAGCTGCATGCCTGCTGGCTACCATTGCCTCCTCCAGGAAGCTTCTGCAAATGTTTGGGATTCTGCCTGAGAAACATTTAGCTCTGGGTACCGGCTGCAAAGCCCTTCAGGGTAGGGACACCACAAGTTCGGCCAAGTTTAGAGGGAAGTGTATGCCTGGTAGCTACCCTTGCCTTCTCACCTCGGCATGCTTCTAGAAAAAGACTTGGCTTCCCAAGAGAGATTTTTCTTTGTGGATCCTAAACTCGGATCCTCTAGGCTAGCTAACAGAGAATTTTGCCTAATTCAGAGGTTGCTACATGCCCGGTAGCTACCTTTGCCTCCACATTGTACTTATGCAAAATTCTGTGTTGCCTGCACAAGTTCTGGAAAAGCAGGACACCCGTATGGGGGATCTACCTGAAGTCTGGCCAAATTGGGAAGTACGTGCATGCCCAGTAGCTAGTTCCTCCTCCCAGGCATACTTGGTGAAAGTTTTGGGGCTCTTCCAGAGAGAGGGACTTGTGGATTCGGTCCGCAGACTTCAGGCTACGTACCCGACAACATTGGCCAATTTTGGAGGTGCATGCCAAGAGGCTTCTCTTGCCTCTGGCTCATCTTGGTTGCCAAAACTTTGTGGCTACCTCCACATACAGATTTAGTTTGGGATCCTCTCCTCAGATCGCTTCAGGAGGTACCTGACAACTTTGGCCAGTTTTAGGGAGCTACCTGCCTGGGTACCTTCACTTCCTTCGCTCATCTTGTTTTGCAAAACTTCTGGGCTAGCTCCAAATACACAACTGCTTGTCAATACCAGCTGAAGACCCTCCGCGTTAAGTCCCTCACAATTTTGGCTCTACTTTGGAGGTAGCTGCATGCCTGCTGGCTACCATTGCCTCCTCCAGGAAGCTTCTGCAAATGTTTGGGATTCTGCCTGAGAAACATTTAGCTCTGGGTACCGGCTGCAAAGCCCTTCAGGGTAGGACACCACAAGTTGCCAAGTTTAGAGGAAGTGTATGCCTGGTAGCTACCCTTGCCTTCTCACCTCGGCATGCTTCTAGAAAAAAGACTTGGCTTCCTCCAAGAGAGATTTTTTCTTTGTGGATCCTAAACTCGGATCCCTCTAGGCTAGCAGAGAATTTTGCCTAATTCAGAGGTTGCTACATGCCCGGTAGCTACCTTTGCCTCCACCACATTGTACTTATGCAAAATTCTGTGTTACCTGGTTCTGGAAAAGCAGGACACCCGTATGGATCTACCTGAAGTCTGGCCAAATTGGGAAGTACGTGCATGCCCAGTAGCTACCGTTCCTCCTCCCAGGCATACTTGGTGAAAGTTTTGGGGCTCTTCCAGAGAGGGACTTGTGGATTCGGTCCGCAGACCCCTTCAGGCTACGTACCCGACAACATTGGCCAATTTTGGAGGAGGTGCATGCCAAGAGGCTTCTCTTGCCTCTGCTCATCTTGGTTGCCAAAACTTTGTGGCTACCTCCACATACAGATTTAGTTTGGGATCCTCTCCTCAGATCGCTTCAGGGGAGGTACCTGACAACTTTGCCCAGTTTCGAGGAGCTACCTGCCTGGGTACCTTCACTTCCCTTCGCTCATCTTGTTTTGCAAAACTGGGCTAGCTCCAAATACACAACTGCTTGTCAATACCAGCTGAAGACCCCCGCGTTAAGTCCCTCACAATTTGGCTCTACTTTGGAGGTAGCTGCATGCCTGCTGGCTACCATTGCCTCCTCCAGGGAAGCTTCTGCAAATGTTTGGGATTCTGCCTGAGAAACATTTAGCTCTGGGTACCGGCTGCAAAGCCCTTCAGGGTAGGGACACCACAAGTTCGGCCAAGTTTAGAGGAAGTGTATGCCTGGTAGCTACCCTTGCCTTCTCACCTCGGCATGCTTCTAGAAAAAAGACTTGGCTTCCTCCAAGAGATTTTTTCTTTGTGGATCCTAAACTCGGATCCTCTAGGCTAACTAACAGAGAATTTTGCCTAATTCAGAGGTTGCTACATGCCCGGTAGCTACCTTTGCCTCCACCACATTGTACTTATGCAAAATTCTGTGTTACCTGTTCTGAAAAGCAGGACACCCGTATGGGGGATCTACCTGAAGTCTGGCCAAATTGGGAAGTACGTGCATGCCCAGTAGCTACCCGTTCCTCCTCCCAGGCATACTTGGTGAAAGTTTTGGGGCTCTTCCAGAGAGAGAGGGACTTGTGGATTCGGTCCGCAGACCCTTCAGGCTACGTACCCGACAACATTGGCCAATTTTGGAGGAGGTGCATGCCAAGAGGCTTCTCTTGCCTCTGCTCATCTTGGTTGCCAAAACTTTGTGGCTACCTCCACATACAGATTTAGTTTGGGATCCTCTCTCCTCAGATCGCTTCAGGGGAGGTACCTGACAACTTTGGCCAGTTTTCGAGGAGCTACCTGCCTGGGTACCTTCACTTCCCTTCGCTCATCTTGTTTTGCAAAACTTTTGGGCTAGCTCCAAATACACAACTGCTTGTCAATACCAGCTGAAGACCCCCACGTTAAGTCCCTCACAATGGCTCTACTTTGGAGGTAGCTGCATGCCTGCTGGCTACCATTGCCTCCTCCAGGAAGCTTCTGCAAATGTTTGGGATTCTGCCTGAGAAACATTTAGCTCTGGGTACCGGCTGCAAAGCCCTTCAGGGTAGGGACACCACAAGTTCAGTTTAGAGGAAGTGTATGCCTGGTAGCTACCCTTGCCTTCTCATCGGCATGCTTCTAGAAAAAAGACTTGGCTTCCTCCAAGAGAGATTTTTTCTGTCCTAAACTCGGATCCCTCTGGGCTAGCTAACAGAGAATTTTGCCTAATTCAGAGGTTGCTACATGCCCGGTAGCTACCTTTGCCTCCACATTGTACTTATGCAAAATTCTGTGTTACCTGCAGTTCTGGAAAAGCAGGACACCCGTCAGGATCTACCTGAAGTCTGGCCAAATTGGGAAGTGCCCAGTAGCTACCGTTCCTCCTCCCAGGCATACAAAGTTTTGGGCTCTTCCAGAGAGAGAGGGACTTGTGGATTCGGTCCGCAGACCCTTCAGGCTACGTACCCGACAACATTGGCCAATTTTGGAGGAGGTGCATGAAGAGGCTTCTCTTGCCTCTGGCTCATCTTGGTTGCCAAAACTTTGTGGCTACCTCCACATACAGATTTAGTTTGGGATCCTCTCCTCAGATCGCTTCAGGGAGGTACCTGACAACTTTGGCCAGTTTTCGAGGGAGCTACCTGCCTGGGTACCTTCACTTCGCTCATCTTGTTTTGCAAAACTTCTGGGCTAGCTCCAAATACACAACTGCTTGTCAATACCAGCTGAAGACCCCCGCGTTAAGTCCCTCACAAGGCTCTACTTTGGAGGTAGCTGCATGCCTGCTGGCTACCATTGCCTCCTCCAGGAAGCTTCTGCAAATGTTTGGGATTCTGCCTGAAACATTTAGCTCTGGGTACCGGCTGCAAAGCCCTTCAGGGTAGGGACACCACAAGTTGGCCAAGTTTAGAGGGAAGTGTATGCCTGGTAGCTACCCTTGCCTTCTCACTCGGCATGCTTCTAGGACTTGGCTTCCTCCAAGAGAGATTTTTTCTTTGTGGATCCTAAACTCGGATCCCTCTAGGCTAGCTAACAGAGAATTGCCTAATTCAGAGGTTGCTACATGCCCGGTAGCTACCTTTGCCTACTACTTATGCAAAATTCTGTGTTACCTGCACAAGTTCTGGAAAAGCAGGACACCCGTATGTCTACCTGAAGTCTGGCCAAATTGGGAAGTACGTGCATGCCCAGTAGCTACCCGTTCCTCCTCCCAGGCATACTTGGTGAAAGTTTTGGGGCTCTTCCAGAAGAGAGGGACTTGTGGATTCGTCCCAGACCCCTTCAGGCCGTAGCATTGGCCAATTTTGGAGGTGCATGCCAAGAGGCTTCTCTGCCTCTGGCTCATCTTGGTTGCCAAAACTTTGCACATACAGATTTAGTTTGGGATCCTCTCAGATCGCTTCAAGGTACCTGACAACTTTGCCACAGCTACCTGCCTGGGTACCTTCACTTCCCTTCGCTCATCTTGTTTTGCAAACTTTTGGGCTAGCTCCAAATACACAACTGCTTGTCAATACCAGCTGAAGGTTATCATGGCTCTACTTTGGAGGTAGCTGCATGCCTGCTGGCTACCATTGCCTAGCTTCTCAAATGTTTGGGATTCTGCCTGAGACATTTAGCTCTGGGTACCGGCTGCAAGCCCTTCAGGGTAGGGACACCACAAGTTCCTGTATGCCTGGTAGCTACCCTTGCCTTCTCACCTCGGCATGCTTCTAAGACTTGGCTTCCTCCAAGAGAGATTTTTCTTTGTGGATCCTAAACTCGGATCCCTCTAGGCTAGCTAACAGAGAATTTTGCCTAATTCAGAGGTACATGCCCGGTAGCTACCTTTCTCCACCACATTGTACTTATGCAAAATTCTGTGTCCTCTTCTAGGACACCCGTATGGGATCTACCTGAAGTCTGGCCAAATTGGGAAGTACGTGCATGCCCAGTAGCTACCCGTTCCTCCTCCCAGGCATACTGAAAGTTTTGGGCTCTTCCGAGAGGGACATTCGGTCCGCAGTCAGGCTACGTACCCGACACATTGGCCAAGGTGCATCAGAGGCTTCTCTTGCCTCTGGCTCATCTTGGTTGCCAAAACTTTGTGGCTACCTCCACATACAGATTTAGTTTGGGATCCTCTCCTCAGATCGCTTCGTACCTGACAACTTTGGCCAGTCATACCTGCCTGGGTACCTTCACTTCGCTCATCTTGTTTTGCAAAACTTTGGGCTAGCTCCAAATACTGCTTGTCAGAGCTAAGTCCTCACAATGCCAAGGTAGCTGCATGCCTGCTCTACCATTGCCTCCTCCAGGAAGCTTCTGCAAATGTTTGGGATTCTGCCTGAGACATTTAGCTCTGGTGCATGCAAAGCCCTTCAGGGTAGGGACACCACAAGTTCGGCCAAGTTTAGATATGCCTGGTAGCTACCCTTGCCTTCTCACCTCGGCATGCTTCTATTCCTCCAGAGAGATTTTTCTTTGTGGATCCTAAACTCGGATCCTCTAGGCTAACTAACAGAGAATTTTGCCTAATTCAGAGGGGCATGCCCGGTAGCTACCTTTGCCTCCACCACATGTCGACGTGTTACCTGCACAAGTTCTGGAAAAGCAGGACACCCGTATGGGGGATCTACCTGGTCTGGCCAAATTGGGAAGCACGTAGCTACCCGTTCCTCCTCCCAGGCATACTGAAAGTTTTGGGGCTCTTCCAGAGAGAGAGGGACTTGTGGATTCGGTCCGCAGACCCCTTCAGGCTACGTACCGACAACATTCAATTTTAGGTGCATGCCAAGAGGCTTTCTTGCCTCTGGCTCATCTTTGCCAAAACTTTGTGGCTACCTCCACATACAGATTTAGTTTGGGATCCTCCCTCAGATCGCGTACCTGACAACTTTGGCCAGTTTTCGAGGGAGCTACCTGCCTGGGTACCTTCACTTCCTCGCTCATCTTGTTTTGACTTCTGGGCTAGCTCCAAATACACAACTGCTTGTCAACCAGCTGAAGACCCCCGCGTTAAGTTTGGCTCTACTTTGGAGGTAGCTGCATGGCTGGTCCTCCAGGAAGCTTGCTGATTCTGCCTGAGAAACATTTAGCTCTGGGTACCGGCTGCAAAGCCCTTCAGGGTAGGGACACCACAACTAGAGGGAATATGCCTGGTAGCTACCCTTGCCTTCTCACCTCGGCATGCTTCTAGACTTGGCTTCCTCCAAGAGAGATTTTCTTTTGGATCCTAAACTCGGATCCCTCTGGGCTGTAACAGAGAATTTGCCTAATTCAGAGGTTGCTACATACTAGTACCTTTGCCTCCACCATTGTAATGCAAAATTCTGTGTTACCTGCACAGTTCTGGAAAAGCAGGACACCCTGATCTACCTGAAGTCTGGCCAAATTGGGAAGTCGTGCATGCCCAGTAGCTACCGTTCCTCCTCAGGCATACTTACTCTTCCAGAGAGAGAGGGACTTGTGGATTCGGTCCGCAGACCCTTCAGGCTACGTAGAACATTGGCCAATTTAGGGAGTGCATGCCAAGGCTTCTCTTGCCTCTGGCTCATCTTGGTTGCCAAAACTTTGTAGTACAGATTTAGTTTGGATCCTCAGATCGCTTCAGGGAGGTACCTGACAACTTTGGCCGTACCTGCCTGGGTACCTTCACTTGCTCATCTTGTTTTGCCAAAACTTTGGGCTAGCTCCAAATACACAACTGCTTGTCAATACCAGCTGAAGACCCCACGTTAAGCACCTTTGGGTAGCTGCATGCCTGCTAGCTACCATTGTCCAGGAAGCTTCTGCTGTTTGGGATTCTGCCTGAGAAACATTTAGCTCTGGGTACCTGCTGCAAAGCCCTTCAGGGTAGGGACACCAGACAGTTTGCTTGTAGCTACCTTGCCTTCTCACCTCGGCATGCTTCTAGAAAAGACTTGGCTTCCTCCAAGAGAGATTTTTCGATCCTAAACTCGGATCCTGCTAGCTAACAGAGAATTTTGCCTAATTGAGAGAGCCTCCGCGTACTTATGCAGAAGTCTACCTTCGAAGTCAGATACTTGTCCTCCTCCCAGGCATACTTGGTGAAAGTCCAGAGAGAGAGGACTTGTGGATTCGGTCAGCTCAGGCTACGTATGCCAGCTTCTCTTGCCTCTGGCTCATCACTGTGCTACCTCATACGTCTCCTCAGATCGCTACCTGAATGTATGCCTGGGTACCTTCAGCTCATCTTGTTTTGCTCCAAATACACAACTGCTTGTCAATACCAGCTGAAGACCCCCACGTTAAGTCCCTCACAATGGAGGTAGCTGCATGCCTGCTGGTGCCTCCTCCAGAGCTGCATGCCTCAGCTGCTGTTCCCAACTCTAGCTACCCTTGCCTTCTCACCTCGGCATGCTTCTACCATCTTTGTGGATCCTAAACTCGGATCAGGCTAGCTAACAGAGAATTTGCTAATTCAGATTGCTACATGCCCGGTAGCTACCTTTGCCTACATTGTACTTGCTATGCACTTGGAAAGCAGGACACCCAGCTACCACCTATGCCCAGTAGCTACCCGTTCCTCCTAGGCATACATCTTCCAGAGAGAGGACTTGTGGATTCGGTCAGGCTACGGCTTCATGCCAAAGTCTTGTGCCAAAACTTTGTGGCTACCTCCATACAGATTTAGATCCTCTCCTCAGATCAGGGAGGTACCTGACAACTTTGGCCCAGTACCTGGACCTTCACTTCCCTTCGCTCATCTTGTTTTGCAAAACTTTGGGCTAGCTTACAAGTCAATACCAGCTGAAGACAAGTGACTTTGGACGTAGCTGCATGCCTGCTGGCTACCATTGCCTCCTCAGCTTCTACATGTTTGGGATTCTGCCTGAGAAACATTTAGCTCTGGGTAGCTGCAAAGCCCTTCAGGGTAGGGACACCACAATGCCTGGTAGCTGCCTTGCCTTCTCACCTCGGCATGCTTCTCACCTTTGTGGATCCCTAAACTCGGATCCCTCTAGGTCAGAAGCTAATTCAGCATGCCCGGCTAGCCTCCTGCCTGCATTCTGTGTTACCTGCACAAGTTCTCGCCTGAAGTCTGGCCTGGGAAGTACGTGCATACTGCTAGGCATATCTTCCAGAGAGAGAGGGACTTGTGGATTCGGTCCCAGACCCTTCAGGTAGCATGCCAAGAGGCTCCTCCTGCCAAACGACATTCTACCTGGCCACCACTGCATCATCGACGCACTGCTTGTCAATACCAGCTGAAGACCCCCGCGTTAAGTCCCTCACAATTTTGGCTCTACTTTGGAGGTAGCTGCATGCCTGCTGGCTACCATTGCCTCCTCCAGGGAAGCTTCTGCAAATGTTTGGGATTCTGCCTGAGAAACATTTAGCTCTGGGTACAGCAGCCCTTTGGGCCCGTCTGCCTGGTAGCTGAGGCACACTTGGCATGTCAGGAGCTCGCCCTTTCAGAGGTTGCTACATGCCCGGTAGCTAGCTCCACCACATTGTACTTATGCAAAATTCTGACTGCCAAGTTCTGGAAAAGCAGGACACCCTCTACCTGAAGTCTGGCCAAATTGGGAAGTACGTGCATGCCCAGTAGCTACCCGTTCCTCCTGGCATACACTTCCATTGTGGATTCGGTCGATCAGGCTACGTACCCGACAACATTGGCCAATTTAGGTGCATGCCAAGAGGCTGCCTCTGGCTCATCTTGGCCAAAACTTTGTGGCTACCTCCACATACAGATTTAGTTTGGGATCCTCTCCTCAGATCGCTTCAGGAGGTACCTGACAACTTTGGCCAGTTTTCGGGAGCTACCTGCCTGGGTACCTTCACTTCCCTTCGCTCATCTTGTTTTGCAAAACTTCTCTAGCTCCAAATACTGCTTGTCCTGAAGACCCCCGCGTTAGTTCACAAGGCTCTACTTTGGAGGTAGCTGCATGCCTGCTGCTGCCATTGCCTCCTCAGAAGCTTCTGCAAATGTTTGGGATTCTGCCTGGAAACATTTAGCTCTGGGTACCGGCAAAGCCCTTCAGGTAGTTTCGGCCAAGTTTAGAGGAAGTGTATGCCTGGTAGCTACCCTTGCCTTCTCACCTCGGCATGCTTCTAGAAAAAAAGACTTGGCTTCCTCCAAGAGATTTTTCTTTGTGGATCCTAAACTCGGATCCCTCTAGGCTAGCTAACAGAGAATTTTGCCTAATTCAGAGGTTGCTACATGCCCGGTAGCTACCTTTGCCTCCACCACATTGTACTTATGCAAAATTCTGTGTGCCTGCACAAGTTCTGGAAAAGCAGGACACCCGTATGGGGGATCTACCTCCTGAAGTCTGGCCAAATTGGGAAGTACGTGCATGCCCAGTAGCTACCCGTTCCTCCTCCCAGGCATACTTGGTGAAAGTTTTGGGGCTCTTCCAGAGAGAGGGACTTGTGGATTCGGTCCGCAGACCCCTTCAGGCTACGTACCCGACAACATTGGCCAATTTTGGAGGGAGGTGCATGCCAGAGGCTTCTCTTGCCTCTGGCTCATCTTGGTTGCCAAAACTTTGTGGCTACCTCCACATACAGATTTAGTTTGGGATCCTCTCCTCAGATCGCTTCCAGGGGAGGTACCTGCCACAACCTTTGGCCAGTTTTCAGGGAGCTACCTGCCTGGGTACCTTCACTTCCCTTCGCTCATCTTGTTTTGCAAAACTTCTGGGCTAGCTCCAAATACACAACTGCTTGTCAATACCAGCTGAAGACCCCTCCGCGTTAAGTTCCTCACAATTTTGGCTCTACTTTGGAGGTAGCTGCATGCCTGCTGGCTACCATTGCCTCCTCCAGGGAAGCTTCTGCAAATGTTTGGGATTCTGCCTGAGAAACATTTAGCTCTGGGTACCG